>NW_013541494.1:0-798 GCF_000499545.2 Eimeria tenella
AGTTGCTGCGTGTGCACGCCGAAACGAAACCAAATGGCACTGCATTTCAATGCTGCCAGCTAATGACAAGAAATCGCCGACAAACCGCAAAACGCAGGCCACTTGAGAAAGCTAGCTGAGCCATTCTGCATTACCGCGTACATCCTGTGGAGAGGCGTAGGGCAAGCAAGATGAGGCGGCAAATGCAGCACGTAGCTTGCCGACTTGAAACCCGGTGGACGTCCCCTCATACTAGCGCCTCAACAGTTGCGGACGGGACCACAATGCCACCCAACAACTGCTCACAACCGGAGAGAGCGTGTCAGCGAGTTGCGAGACCACAGTGCACAGCGACTGCAGACGGGAACAGAGACCCCCCAGCCTGAAGCTAGAGAGGCTTCCGCGAAACCACACTGCACGGCGTGAAAACTGGTTGCGCCTTCCACGCTGCAATCAACTACCCAGCCCTACCCTTTCACCCGCCTTCCCTCCAAACACCCAACCACAGTTGCTGCGTGTGCACGCCGAAACGAAACCAAATGGCACTGCATTTCGAGTTGCGAGACCACAGTGCACAGCGACTGCAGACGGGAACAGAGACCCCCCAGCCTGAAGCTAGAGAGGCTTCCGCGAAACCACACTGCACGGCGTGAAAACTGGTTGCGCCTTCCACGCTGCAATCAACTACCCAGCCCTACCCTTTCACCCGCCTTCCCTCCAAACACCCAACCACAGTTGCTGCGTGTGCACGCCGAAACGAAACCAAATGGCACTGCATTTCAATGCTGCCAGCTAATGACAAGAAATCGCCGCCAAACC
>NW_013541494.1:898-2348 GCF_000499545.2 Eimeria tenella
CACGTTGCGGACGGGACCACAATGCCACCCAACAACTGCTCACAACCGGAGAGAGCGTGTCAGCGAGTTGCGAGACCACAGTGCACAGCGACTGCAGACGGGAACAGAGACCCCCCAGCCTGAAGCTAGAGAGGCTTCCGCGAAACCACACTGCACGGCGTGAAAACTGGTTGCGCCTTCCACGCTGCAATCAACTCCCCCGCCCTACCCTTTCACCCGCCTTCCCTCCAAACACCCAACCACAGTTGCTGCGTGTGCACGCCGAAACGAAACCAAATGGCACTGCATTTCAATGCTGCCAGCTAATGACAAGAAATCGCCGCCAAACCGCAAAACGCAGGCCACTTGAGAAAGCTAGCTGAGCCATTCTGCATTACCGCGTACATCCTGTGGAGAGGCGTAGGGCAAGCAAGATGAGGCGGCAAATGCAGCACGTAGCTTGCCGACTTGAAACCCGGTGGACGTCCCCTCATACTAGCGCCTCAACAGTTGCGGACGGGACCACAATGCCACCCAACAACTGCTCACAACCGGAGAGAGCGTGTCAGCGAGTTGCGAGACCACAGTGCACAGCGACTGCAGACGGGAACAGAGACCCCCCAGCCTGAAGCTAGAGAGGCTTCCGCGAAACCACACTGCACGGCGTGAAAACTGGTTGCGCCTTCCACGCTGCAATCAACTACCCAGCCCTACCCTTTCACCCGCCTTCCCTCCAAACACCCAACCACAGTTGCTGCGTGTGCACGCCGAAACGAAACCAAATGGCACTGCATTTCGAGTTGCGAGACCACAGTGCACAGCGACTGCAGACGGGAACAGAGACCCCCCAGCCTGAAGCTAGAGAGGCTTCCGCGAAACCACACTGCACGGCGTGAAAACTGGTTGCGCCTTCCACGCTGCAATCAACTACCCAGCCCTACCCTTTCACCCGCCTTCCCTCCAAACACCCGACCACAGTTGCTGCGTGTGCACGCCGAAACGAAACCAAATGGCACTGCATTTCAATGCTGCCAGCTAATGACAAGAAATCGCCGCCAAACCGCAAAACGCAGGCCACTTGAGAAAGCTAGCTGAGCCATTCTGCATTACCGCGTACATCCTGTGGAGAGGCGTAGGGCAAGCAAGATGAGGCGGCAAATGCAGCACGTAGCTTGCCGACTTGAAACCCGGTGGACGTCCCCTCATACTAGCGCCTCAACAGTTGCGGACGGGACCACAATGCCACCCAACAACTGCTCACAACCGGAGAGAGCGTGTCAGCGAGTTGCGAGACCACAGTGCACAGCGACTGCAGACGGGAACAGAGACCCCCCAGCCTGAAGCTAGAGAGGCTTCCGCGAAACCACACTGCACGGCGTGAAAACTGGTTGCGCCTTCCACGCTGCAATCAACTCCCCCGCCCTACCCTTTCACCCGCCTTCCCTCCAAACACCCAACCACAGTTGCTGCG
>NW_013541494.1:2448-3226 GCF_000499545.2 Eimeria tenella
CCCTACCCTTTCACCCGCCTTCCCTCCAAACACCCAACCACAGTTGCTGCGTGTGCACGCCGAAACGAAACCAAATGGCACTGCATTTCAATGCTGCCAGCTAATGACAAGAAATCGCCGCCAAACCGCAAAACGCAGGCCACTTGAGAAAGCTAGCTGAGCCATTCTGCATTACCGCGTACATCCTGTGGAGAGGCGTAGGGCAAGCAAGATGAGGCGGCAAATGCAGCACGTAGCTTGCCGACTTGAAACCCGGTGGACGTCCCCTCATACTAGCGCCTCAACAGTTGCGGACGGGACCACAATGCCACCCAACAACTGCTCACAACCGGAGAGAGCGTGTCAGCGAGTTGCGAGACCACAGTGCACAGCGACTGCAGACGGGAACAGAGACCCCCCAGCCTGAAGCTAGAGAGGCTTCCGCGAAACCACACTGCACGGCGTGAAAACTGGTTGCGCCTTCCACGCTGCAATCAACTACCCAGCCCTACCCTTTCACCCGCCTTCCCTCCAAACACCCAACCACAGTTGCTGCGTGTGCACGCCGAAACGAAACCAAATGGCACTGCATTTCGAGTTGCGAGACCACAGTGCACAGCGACTGCAGACGGGAACAGAGACCCCCCAGCCTGAAGCTAGAGAGGCTTCCGCGAAACCACACTGCACGGCGTGAAAACTGGTTGCGCCTTCCAGGCTGCAATCAACTACCCAGCCCTACCCTTTCACCCGCATTCCCTCCAAACACCCAACCACAGGACTGCGTGTGCACGCCGAAACG
>NW_013541495.1:0-59742 GCF_000499545.2 Eimeria tenella
CTGCCTGATATTCATCGTCATGCAAAGAGGCCATGATCCATTGCTAACTCAACCACCGATACGCTTGCACGCACCAAGCAGCATTTAACGCAGCAGCAAACAATCTCCGACCCGCCAACTCCACACCCAGCCCCTGCTGTAGAATCATAGTTAGTGATTGATATCATTTTACGTGGAAATAAATGTTCGGGTGCAACGGCATGGCTTCATCTAGAGAATGAGGCGAGTTGACACAGCGATCATCCCACTTGTCGAACGCAGCATGTTACCTAAATGTTCACTACAGTCCTCGTATCCACTCAGTTACTGTTACCAAAGCTTCATAAAGGGGTGTAGCATGCGCATTCTCACACCCAGAAGCTCCGAAAAGGCAAACCAAAGTACTTTCCAAACACTACTGCTGCAAGCCCTAAGGCCAAATTCACGCTCCAACGCATCTTAGTGGTAGAACTAAAAGGCAACAGTTTGCGCAACACGGCCGAGCTGCCTGCCCGACCTGACTAAGGCCACCTCACTTTCTGCATGCTTGCCCAATGTTCTCGACTGGTATCCGCATGTACGCCAGCAACATATCCCGATACAAATTAAGAAAGCATGTTGAACAGATGGAACCCATGCAGAGAAAAACTGACACTTTGCAACACGTTAGCTGCGCAAAATACCAAACAACGTCAAGTTTGATCCTGCCAGGCCGCATGTCTAATACGCCAGCAAAAACTACTACTCAATAATTATTCGATGAATCGATGACCGTTGCATTAGCATTGTGCAAATCATCTACTTCAGTCCACACATAACCAGCTGTCCAGCCATGCGCAAATGTTGCTGCTCAGTGGTTCACCCTGCCTTGTCCTTGACACACGGAGCGGTAGTCCGTGTAGCGTGAAACTAGGCATTGTTCGTGCAGCATGTACGTAACGCATCAACCCTGCACTATGATGGACTGTGCGCGCAAAGCTCTTGTGCGCATCTCCGAAACATGCAGTGTCCTCTACTCACAGCACATTTATCTCTACACTGGGTCATTCCACCCACAAACACAGTCAGATCCAAATACCAAGGCAGCGATAGCCACAGTTACACCGCCCATCCATTCTCAACTTTTGTGAATCCCCGGACCAACGAAGAAAGCCAGGTAGCAGTGCACGTGGAACTACAGCCCATGCACTGCATTTTTTTATGCTTTGCGTGGGAGGTAAACGTGTAAAATGATGCGCTGATGTTCACTATTGCTAGTTAGTGTATGCCTCCATGCGTTCCAATGCACTGTCCGCCAGCGATATTTACAACACACATTCCCAGCCAGCTCTGTCCACTCCAACCCTCCTCACTTTCCCCGCTCAACATACCGTCATCGAACAGAATCTGCTGGACGTGAAAAGCAGCAACGAAGAGCTCCAGTGCAGATTATTGGTACTTCACTCAACCGTTTCCTCTCTCCGGCTCCGCAATGTCGACGACTGCAAATCTAGCTCTTGCCTACCCACCAGTGTCAAAGGTCCGCGCAGTGTCTTCAGCGTCCCAACGCACTGCCTGTCAGGCTCTACTGCAGCGCATGCACAATCTGGTTACCTCGTCTCAAAAAAAAGCATCTGCAAGACTCACCTCGGCTTCAAGTGAAATGAGACGTTTCACGTCCTTCGAGAGTCCGATGCTGCAGTTGTGCGCCGACGTAATGAACTCCTTGCCCTCACCAGCATGTGACTCCTATTCTTCATAAGCATGCTGCGCTTGCGCAGCGAGCGTGTAACACGCATCTTTCAACTGGCCACTCGCCCTGATCCACACTCATCCTTTCCCATGAACTCTCCCGTCCTCCACTCTCAAATCCTCCTGCACCTGTACTTGTAACACCCAGCTCAACCGACTCCTTCTGCTATCTCAACAGCATCGTCTGGAAACATTGCCTACCAGCGTAACAATCTACTGACATCACCTATTGAGCTCATTCGGCTTCATGTTGCCAGCACTCACGCAGCGTTGCACGCGCGTGAAGAACGCACTGCCTGCTTTCACCAGTCACAGCTCACCGCCCTACCTGCAGCCCTCGCTTTGGCCAACTTTTTCGACGCTCATCATCTTTTGCACACGCTACGACGCTGTTCCGACTCAGCAAAGAAGCACCATCCCTAGTCCTTCTCGTCAAGCCGAGATGCCACCTGCAGCACCTTTGCCCCAACAGAACGCACTGCACCATTCTAACTACGACTGGAGATGTGTGATTTCATCAAACAGCAACACGCACTGCCTGATATTCATCGTCATGCAAAGAGGCCATGATCCATTGCTAACTCAACCACCGATACGCTTGCACGCACCAAGCAGCATTTAACGCAGCAGCAAACAATCTCCGACCTGCCAACTCCACACCCAGCCCCTGCTTTAGAATCATAGTTAGTGATTGATATCATTTTGCGTGGAAATAAATGTTCGGGTGCAACGGCATGGCTTCATCTAGAAAACGAGGCGAGATGAGACAGCTATCATCCGACTCGTTGAACGTAACATACTAACTGAAAGTGCGGTAGATCCTTGCATTCACCCTGTTACAGTTTCGAAAGCTTCGCAAAAGGGTGTAGCATGCGCATGTTGGTACGCGATAACTGCAGAAAAATAAACCAAGGTACTTCCCAGACACTACTGCTGCAAGCCCTGAGTCACGCTCGTAGGACGAATAAAAAGCGGGTTGCGCAAGAGAGGTGAGCGGGCTGCCCACTCTGCTCAAAGCTCCCTCACTTCCTGAGTTTTCGTGAGTAAGTAAGAGAACAGAGGAGTCCGTTATTACAAAATGTCTGCAATTGTTCTTGACTGGTATTCGCATGTACTTCAACAATATGTCCCGATACACGTTAAGATAGCATGTTGAACAGATGGAACCCATGCAGAGAAAAACTGAAACTTTGCAACACGTTAGCTGCGCAAAATACCAAACAACGTCAAGCGTGATCCTGCCAGGCCGCATGTCTAGTGCGCCAGCAGAAGGAACCAGCAAAAAATTATTAGGTGAATCGACTATCGCTGCATTAGTAGTGTGCAAATCAGCTGCTTCAGTCCACACAGAACCAGCTGTCCAGCCATGCACAAATGCTGCCGCTTAGTGAATTCTACGCAGTTGCACCTGAACAAACCCCGCTTGTGTCCTTAACACACGGAACGGTAATCGAAGTAGGGTGAAACTAGGCATTTTTTGCGCGCCGTATGCATATCGTATTAATACTACACCATGATGGACTATGAGCGCAAAATGCCTTGTGCTCATTCCCAATGCTTCCAATTCTGATAAAGGCGTATCAATCTTCATATATTTTCGTTGTACCCACAGAGGGAACAAGAGTCAAACCTCACGCAGCGCCCATCGATTCTCCTTTTTCTTAGTAATTTTGCACCTACGCAGAAATTGGAGAGACGCACCGGACAATGTGTGTGTTTGATGCATAGTTTCTGTGGAGAATGGCGCAATCACTCGTTTTATTGATATGTACTAAGCTTCGATGCGCTCCATCTTACTGCCATCATAACAGATATGCAACATGTATCGCCAGCCAGCGGCATTTTCACCAAACGTTTGTAGTGAGATATATAAATAAAAGGCAAAATGATGTGATGAACGCGAAAAGTAGCACTGCGGGTCGCCGTACAGATTAAAGCTCCACGTCTTCTCTAGACGGCACTGCAAGTATAGCTGCATCCCACACGTGTCACGCAGTTAATTCATCTGCTACTACCGGGCTAACGGCCATGCGGTGTCAAGGGCACCTCAAAGCTCAGTGCAGTCTCGACCTTGGGGCGGTTGCTCGCGACACACTTTCTTTTGTTATAAGCACGTCCAATCGTTTACTAGCAGTGAAGCCACTTTAGAGCACAGTATGCAGAAAAGCAAGACGGGCGGTTTCAGTAACCATGCAGCGGCAGCAAGGTTTGTTCCATTGAGAGCAGTGCAAGCTAAGCGTCAACGGTTTCTTACGCTGCGCTTTTTTAGTCTCCGTCCGCCAACGTTTGCAGGTCATTTCACTCGCGTAAAGAATTTTTGCGGTCTGCAGTGTTTTTTCAGAGTATAACACAAAGCCCGTCCGTACAGCTACAAATAGCGACTGGAGAAACTTGTGATGCATTGCGTGTAAGGTGTTTGCTCTACCATATCAACATTGTTGCGCGCATTCAGTACGATAAAGCGGGTCAGCGCGCAAAAAGCTATACATACAAACGTGCCTTTTGAGCAGTCTGTCGCGCGATTCACAACCAGAAGTCAACTTCTATTGAATGATGCGCACCTGGGGAAACGCACACCATGAAATATACCTTTTCTTCCTAGATCGGGCTTGTATGCAGTGTTGACCCACTGACTGCGCTAGCTTACATGGCCCATCCAAAAATTGACAGTAGGTGCTCTCGAGATAACTATTTACAATGCTGTGCTATGCACTGTCACACCGTGGTGCAATCACGGAATTGAAATTCACCGCGCCAAATAAACAGCTTCTCCGACTGCCCGGAAATGACCCGTAACATACTTTCTAGCCACACAAACAAAAGACGAGACATTGTTTTTCGAATCTGTCTCTCCTTTTTCAGATGACACGTATTGATACATTCATCTAAACACGAATGTCAAAAGCTACTCTGAGGTCCATCCTACTGATGAAAACTACATAGCCGGAATGAAGTACGCATCTATCATTCCAAACACTAGCGTTTTGGGAACCCAAACACGCCCGATTTATCATGAAATGTATATCCGAATCTGTCAGTTTGCAAGGCTTAGCCCCCAAAAGAGCCCCCATCCCCACATTTGTTTTTACGGATGACTCACAAACTGCGCAACTCAGAATAGCCGGAACGACAGCGAACTCTAATATCTCTTGATAAACACCTTCTAAATAGGTTTTCTGCGTCTCTGAACGAGAACCAACGCGTATTTCAGTACCAAAATCACACTCGCGCTCGAACAAGGCACTAAGTCCAAATATTTGCGTTAATGGCTTTTTCAGTCAGACGCAAATGACCCGCCACATACTTGCTACATCACACAACACGACAGTAAGTTAGCCTCTCCCAAATTATTTATTCTTCATAGACCAGGCTCGCATTGATTGCATTCGTCCTAAGACGGATAATAGAAGCCCTGCGAAGAGTCATAATGTGCAAGCTACCAAGTGGCAGTCAAAAACGTACACATGGCATCTTAAAGATTTGTTTCGAAGGTACCAAAAAATTTCGACTTAACCATGCATAATCTGAATGCAATGTTTTGCCCCCATAGCTTGCCCATTCCCGAATCTGTCTCTAGAAGTGACTTACTGACTGCGCAACCATGAATAGCTTGAACGATATCGAACACTAGTATCTCTAGATATAGTACTCTGTATCCATTTCCTATGTTATGTTGGCGTAAGAATCGACGCATAGTTCAGATTACGCTCTCATTTCAACGAGGCACGGAAATCCCAAAGGTCGCATCAATGGCTCCTCCAGTTAGGCGCAAATGACCGGCTACATACTTGCTAAAACACGCAGCCAGACAGAAAAGCACTGCTACCTAAACCAGTTTTTGTTTTTGGACGAGGCTCGTATTGATTGCGTCCATTCAAACACGAATAGCAAAAGACCTGCAAGTATTCATCCTATGCAGACTACCAGATGCCAGTCGAAAACGTACAGGTAGGCATCTATTTCGAAGGATTCGAACAAGTCCAATTCAAGCTGATGTATGCGGCCCAAAACTATCGCGTGATGCTGCTCGGCTTCAGAATCGCCCTATCCCCATCATATTCAAGCCCATTCCATTCATTACAAGTAAACTTGCCGATTCAAAAATGCAGCATTAGAAGCTGGCTTCCTGCCACAGTGCAGCTGTTGAACTGCAGCTCCGCTGCAGCCTAACGTAGCCAGTAGCGAATGCTTCAACAATTCGTGCGTGCAAATGGTTCGTGGAAAAGTAACGTCTTCCGCAATTACAGATGTGGCCATGCATGCGCAATGCAAATCAAGAGACAAACGAATGTGCGGCAACTGGAAAAAATGGGCATGGATAGGATATACGCTTCATCCGTTGCTCTGTCAAGCGTAATTTGCCTCCAGCTATACTACTGAACCTCGCCCAACGCGAAACAGGCTACAAAAGCCTCCCGACTGTGTGACACCTCTACGTATGTTTCAGAACATAATGGGTGCGCAAGTGTGTACTGCTGTTGCTGCGTCTCTGTGGCCTGCTGTCGTACTACTGTTTGCGCCTCTTGCTCATCCCGGCACCTTACAACGGCTATACAGTCGCAAATCCCTTTATCCAGAGCTTTCAGCATCCAGACCACAAAAGCAAGCGAACCAGAATCACACCTGGTCACAAACATCAGACCCTTCCAGCTTCGAGCACCACATGGTCTCTTGTGTATCAAGCTGGCCATGCACTTTCACCCACGATCTGTACAAACGATTCAAGCCACATTCTCCCAGAGACCCTCGCTTTGTTTAGGCGCATCCACAGTTGGAATCTCAATTATTATCCCTACATGCGGAAGTGAACGGATAAAGTCCGCATGCATCGAAATGCAGTTCATACTCATAATGTCTACGAACAGTACGAGAAAAGCCTCACAATTGGTCTTTCGTGCTACATTTGCTGAGCTGTAAGCTGTCGGCCAAGGCATTTTGCAGTGCTGTGCCTCAACGCACTCCCTATGAAGCCAGATTTCGGCACGCTTTTCGCCGAGCCTTGGGTTACTCGAAGCATCTTAATCCAAAAACAACAAAAGTAGACTAGATGAACAATCCCGTACCCATGACCTTTTTTGCTCTTCTCATTAGGCCAAAATGCAGCTTTTGTAGATTTTCGGATCGTCTTGCACCCCTGAAACCTGCACAAATGGTCGCACGCAGCTTGCACGAGACGTCGTACTAGCTTGAATATCGCATGGACTGTCACTCACCGAGAAACACTGCAGAACGCACTGACCTTGTATCATGCATCACAACGCTTTCCCTAGTGATGTAGACAGTTTTTTGTACCCTATGATAGACTTGAGTGGATGCACAGCTCAAACTGCGTCAGGACTCAAATCTTTGGAAAGCCTACACCACGCACGATACCGTTCTCTACTTCTTTTCCGAAGTTGTCCACGGCGAAGCATAAAGGTAGTTGTCTTCAACCTCCTATTTTTGGGCTTCATGACTATACTACGGTGAGCACCGTTCGTTTCGCATCTCTTGCTTTTTTCTAACACGAATTAATATTCAAGATTCTAGTCACGTTTACAATCCGGTCGGAGGTCCATGCTCAAATAAAAGCGCACGGCTGTTAGTGAAAACGTTTGCCCGAGTCCAATGCGTTCTCTCCCCTAGTCGCGATTTATGTACATCCAGTTTTAATTCGTTTTACAGTCACGCGATGTTCATGGAGAAAAGCTCGGGTTTGTCTCTGTCGTCTTCACCGGTGCAAGTGCTACAACGTTGGAGCTGCGTCCCGGTTTCCATCGCTGTCGCCTGTTAGAAGCATTGATTATATCTGCTGCCGCCATCCACCAGTCCAAGTTTTGAAGTACATTTCAGCATATAACATTGAAATATATCTTTGGAATTTCGTGAGCGAGCTCACACTGTGAAATAAATTCGGGTTGCGAGAGAGCGTAGATCCTCAACTACCCACCAAGCAACGGAGGATCTAGTTCACTAGAGTACTGCACTGTTTGATTCCTAGTTATAAATTTCGAAGAGAACAGTATAACAAGCATAAAAATATTTTGCGGTGCCTTCTCTCGTCAATTAAATGTGATAGGGAAAAGGAAACAGAAACTAGAGCGTCTACGGTTTCTTTTGCTGCTAACCCCCGGCGTCATGCTTTGCACACAAAAACCGATTGGAAAGAATATGCAACAGGATTCTGCCCAGAAAATCAAAAGGCAAAGTTCCAAATGTCCTCACCGACGTGTCACGCATTAGTGAATGTACGCCTTCCACACGAGAATAGCATCCCATCTCTGATTTTGGTCGCGTGTTGTGGCCTTGCTGTGACGAGCAATCATTCTTCAACTGTGGAGCCTTTGTAAAGGCTCCACAGTTGAAGAATGATTGCTCAACAACACAACGCACTTAGCAGTAATGATTCATTAGCCAGAATAAGCATGCGAAAATACCATTTGCGGGAAAATGAACACATTGGCATGCGTGCAGTGTCAGCGAACCCCCAGGGCGGCGAAGTTGAGTTGCTTCACACGAAACATAGGCCTCAGCTTCCCCAGTAAGTACGTGCAGATGCAACAATGCTACTTCAATAGCCAGACCTTTTGTTTTTCGTAGTGGACTCCAATGTTACGTAAACAAATGACAAGAATCTTATCATGCGAAATTGCCACTGTTCATTTAATACGGACACACGGCCAGCTTGAACGTCGTCACCTGCACACTGCATCCTGCGGCGGAAATTGAGCAGCGTTTCCTATTATTTGAAACGGCTCGTTTCGTACGAAGCGGTCGTTACTGTATGAGAGTTTTGCTTCTCAAGCAGTGTGCGGCACGTACACTGAAAATCGTCGGCCTAGCGCTTTTCTGGCTTCACGTGGGAAGCAATGTTTCCTGAGTCTGTGCTGATCCCCACTGCCAAAGTGACTATAACCACGTTCACGAACGATGTCTTTTGTGATAGTAAATTGCATCCACAAAATTCCAACGTGTGAGGAGTTTTAATTTCTTGTACTGATAGTGCAAAGTGCACCTCAAATACCGCATGCAACTCCACTACATGGTGTGCCGCCGTCTCTGACCGGCACCTTCACAAGCCAGCCAAGCAAGCCAAGAGCTGTCGCACTATCTTTAGCCATGCAGCATTTCACGTGGGTAAGATTACTTCACGTAGTGTGAGTATGGCTTGTGGCGCACCCCTTAATATTTTGACTTGAGAAGCTTCCAGGAGAACATGGGAGCTTTACAACTTAAGAACTATCCATATTCAGCGACCACGAAGCACGCACAGCATAAAAGCGGGGTCGCAGCACTACAAGATGCTTCATGATAAGGGAACATCGAAACCCAAAACCCACAGCTAGCGCACGGCCACCATTCCCCACGCCCTAGCTCAACGTCCTTCATGTAACACACGCACAATCTGGAAAAACCGCAGCTTTTTGCGTGGATCAAATTGTGCTCCGAGGATGAAGCAGCAGGAACGCAGGAGCTCCATCTTGCCCTGCATGGGCCAAGCACTTGTTTCAATAACAAATCCACACATCCACACAGTTGCGTGTAAACCCTGCCTTACCGTTGCCATCGCTTATGTCCGCAGTTTGTGCAACGATGCCTAAAAGGCAGCGCGTATTTATAAGATTCATACACTGTGTTCCTAAAGCCGAGATACAGTGTGCCATTACTACCATGGCCTCGAGGCATGCTGTGTGAAGCACTGCATGCACTTCAGTGTTTGCTCGTCTGCATATGCGAAAAAGGCAACATTTATAAGCGCGCCATCTTTATAGTAAACCTGTCTAGAGAATGGAACCTTCTAAACGCCACTCATCTGCATCCTTCCTTATAATCTGTTTTCGAAAGGTTCTTCCAGTAAATCGCTGCTCACAGACAGACGCATATTGAGTCCTCGTTCATTTTCTGGCTCCATAAATATTTAAAGAAGGCTAGTAGACTCCGAATTACAACATCTTGTACGCGCTTACAAACTGCACCAGTGAACAGTTTGTACCTCCTGGGTGGCGCAGCCTAGTAAAATGGCTAATCCGCCATTGCGATCTAAGTAACACTATGTAGAGTACCGCCTCCCGTCACGGCATCTGCCCGCAAATCGATAAATCTAACAACATTGGAAACCCACCACCTTTACAAAATGATTTGGCTGACCGTTTTCAGTAAGCACCAGGTAAAACTTGGGCTGCCTATGAAACATTTTGTAGGCCTAGCTCATTATTTGCATTAAAATGTCTTGCGGTTGATTGTTAGCATGCCACTTCCGACATTTCGCAAAGGCAGCGCAGCTTCTGTGAGAAATTTGGCGACGCCCAGTCTCCTCTGTGTCTGTAGTTCGCAAAAAGATCCCAACAGGCAAAGACGTAGCTTACAACCTCACAACCGCCATACAATCAAATGATCTCGTGTCTCATCCCAGTGCTTGGCCGTTCCAGCACCGATGACAAAATTTTAAAGACAAGCAAGTGGCGCAGTTTTACAGTGGATGGGCACCAGTGTGCGGTGTTCACGGCATGTCATTTCTATGTAGGGCACTCGCCAAGCATGTTTCGTGTTGCTGCCAAGCCCACGCTAATTTTTTGCGGTAGTTTCGAAAGTGCTGATCCCCAAAAGTGCCTTCTCAGCTCGAGGACCTTCTGCGATGTTAACCAAACGGCAATGTGCTGGACTCGGTGTTTCTGGCTGGGGATGCTCACAATCTACCGCACAGATAACCGGTGATTGCAAGTCGTATCTTTTGTGGTCACGCTACTGATAAGAAAAGCATCAGCTCTCCACGAGCTCTTGCCTGCGCTTACAAACTGTCATGACGAGACAGTCTGACTTCCGGATATAGAAGGCCTTAGCTTAAACAGCTATTTTTTCGTTAACTATGTTCATTGCTCGTACATACGAGTCAACTCCATCCGACAATGTTCAGAGTTGTTGTATTGTTCTTTATGAACGAGCGACTCAATTCTCGCAGCCAGTTGATGCTTCTTACTTGTGTTTTTTATAGATATCTCGCAGTTTACAAATGCAGAAGTGCCAATCTATTCTTGCCGTCCGTTTTTCCATGCACAGTGCCACGGAATTACTGCGCAGCAGCACCAAAGCTACCAAAATAGTACTACAGCGCTAGAACCATGCCGACCGAGAAGAGTCAATGCTATTAACAACAAACTCGTCAAACAAGCGGTGAAAGTCTTCTATCTCATCCAACATTGCAGTGAATCAAGCCGACATAGCAGCAATGTTATGGGCATTTTTAGTGCTTTTCCTCACAGCCTCACATTTACAAACGCTTTCTTGATGAAGTTGCTCTGACGGAGGCGGCAACATTGTTTTTCGTTAGTTGACACAAAAGTTCGACCGATCATTGGTTCTGCTGGCGACAATGATGCCAAGGAACCATTAAAAAGAAGCAAGAAAGACGTCTTAAAAAAGCAATTATTATATAAACTCCCACCAGTCACCTGAAAAAGGGGGCGAGATCTCTAAATAAGCAAAGGTTCTTGAATATCAAAGGACAGAACCAATAAATAGATCTTACTCGATGAGCACAAGACGCTGATGATTTCTCTGATGAGCAAAGAGGAAACTCAAGTTCCTCCCAACGGTCCAGCAAGAAAGAATGTACGCCTAAGATGATAATGAGGCTTAATTTTATTTTACGCGCATTCCTTTCCCGAAGAATGCGCACCATAGTCATGGCATGACACAGCGCGTACTGCCTGTTGCTCATAAACTTGGCAACATCACTTCAGATAGAATCAAACGCGAGTGGTGTGAATTCGTCAATCTCACTTTCCAGTCAAATAGGTTCGCTTCAGTGACGCATCGATTCGCACTTCGATGCACATAAAAATGTTGAGCTTCTTTGAAAGTGCAAGGCTCCTTCAAATGTTGATACAACTGCAAGAACTTGGTCAAAGGAACACCAACAGAAGTAAATTCGTAGTTATTGGCTTCTGAACAAAATCAAGCAGCCGAGGTAAACTTCTGGAGAAGCGATAAACGAGAATACAACAGTGTATGTACACATGTACATCCCATTTCTCTCTTACTGTCTAGGTGTTGCAGAAGCCCTAGAGCTACAAAGGTAAGAATTGCAGACTACTTCCAGGGCGTCCCAGCGAGAAATTAGTGGACCTTGCCTTCAGCAGTGCTGTGCTAAACTGTGACCAACAGCGATCCAAAAATCATCAAATCTCACAGCCTTAGTGTCATGCAAAAAACTAGAACAATGAGTGGATTCCTCTGGGCTGTTTCGCCGCGCACAAAACTGTTTAGATCTGGCAGCACTACATTGAGAGTTTATGTAGGCCAATCGCCTTCAGTTCCTTCAGCGTGCTCATTGGAACGCACAAGCCACCGAGCGTTGCTTACTATCTGGAATGAAAGGGGAAAGATATTCCAGTGAATACTATTAGAGCACTCGGGCACGAGCACTTCGGCACGCTGAATGATTTAAGACAACTTCTGGTGATGTTTTCTACGAATTCAAGCTTCTTGTTGGCCTTCAGAGAAGCCGGTCTTCACACATACAAACTGCCAAATAAAGGGGGTTTGCATTTTCTGCCAGAGCGTGAAACACCGTTACGTTATAATTAGGGCAGCTTCCATGCGTGCCTTTAAGGTTTATAGCAGTGCATATGCATGTTGCCGCTCGCCCAAATCTTCCCCGGGTCTAGGTTGCACGTTTATGACTCTGAAGCAACTAATTCCCACAATAATGCACAACAAAAGGGTAGCTAATATTCGCGTCTCAACGTGCCCAGTTAATGTACTTTCAAGCCCCGAAACGCACAAGCTAAGGCATCTCACCAGGTACAAAACAAACACCACTGGACGCGTTCAGAGTGGTTCACTTCACTGTTTCAAGCGCAGATGCCATGCATTCTGGGAAACTCACACATCACAAAACTTATGCATCATAGAATACATTCTTCCTTGTCCAATAAAGGACGCACCGCCGTAGACTCAACGATACAATTTGCAAAAAAAATTAATCTTCTTGTCATGCTAGCTAGCTAGGGAGTAATGGCAAGGCGCCTTCTTGATTCTGAAACAACGTAAAGCCGCCATCCCATGAATTGTGTGCAGCGGGACACCAGTAGACCTACCAAGGCTGAAAAATCACAAAGATAACACGAAAGCTTTTGCCACTGTTGCATAACCACTATCGATAGCAATGAAAAGCAATATTTTGCATCCTGAAATCACTGCGGCGAGACTAGCTCTAAAGGTACTTAGGCTGAATGTGTCTTTCAGGGTTGGACACCTTGGACTAATGATGGTTTCCCGTGATAGATGGAAAAACATAAAGCCCTTGTCGAGAAATGCGAATTTTACGACTCTGCAGCGTCCCTCAATGTGAGGTGCTGCAACCATGGCCGTCAGCTGGCCTGTACGTTTTGGTTTCACTAACATGCTTCCCACAGTCCTTCCGAAAATGCTCAACCCATCTTTTTTATAAACAGCGTGTGCGCTGAAGTGCAACTACGCGGCGTATTTCCCTTAAAGAGCGAGATTATACTGCTGTACGGCGCTGCATGCATGATACATACAGCCTTCAGTCGCGACCACAAACCGTTTTCCTCTTTATAATGAGACAAACTGCAACAATTTGTCTTCAAAAAGATATGCTTAAGGCTTGTCTTCAGATGAATTTCCGGGGAGCCACCCAAGGCGGCAATCCGGCACCGTGTTCTACCTTCATTGATTTTTCTATACAACTAAAAGTATCAAGGTGGAGACAAAGAAAGATATGGACACTTCAAGACTTGTCGCATATACAGAAAGCGCTCATAAAGCCAAAAACCGATCCTGAGGGCACTTCCCAGTCTGCTGCCAAGCGGAATGGGGGAAATGACACATGCCAACGGGTGATGTGACATTTGTGGTGCCTGCACTCGGCCCCTTAGAATAATACTTCTGTTTGACTACTCTTCGGTTGCAAAACACACCAGCTAGCGGTCAGCGTCAAATATAAAGTGCCAACCTGTCATAGCATTGAGTCACCGCGGAGATTGTGTGGACAGGATCACGTCCAATGAAGAACTTGATGCAATTCAGAGGGCGCGTGAAGGTTTCGGACAAGCCTTCCTTTGCAACGCGCTTGTTCTTTACAAAGTACGTAGAAGCTTCAGCCGTGATTTGACCACTGCCGACACCAGTGAAACGTGCAGCTCCTTGGTTTCTGCTCAGTATTTCATGGAACTCGTTACCTAGCAGCAATCACACAACGTGTCGGGAGCAGACGGCCAGGTGTGGCAAGAACCCCGCTAATACTTGCGTTGCTTGTATATTAGGACAGCCATGCTAGCAAGTTGGCGTACTTTCTGAGCACAGCAGAATATCTCTATCCATGGAACGACGTCAGGGGCGCTTGTGTTCTTGCTACAACCCTAGTTACACTGCCCGTATCCGAATGGTCCAGTCAATGGGCGTCCTAGTCCACATGCAAAATATGTGCTTTTCTTGGTGAATAAAAACACCCAGAATGCTTAGAATAACACATTGATTCGTGAACCAAAGCGGAGCTCGCAAAGGTCCACTTACTGTCTACTTTTTCAACGCTCGCGAGGGCCTTGTCTTCCTAGCGGGCATGCCGTGGTTAGGCCTCTAAGCAAAATGCGAGTCGCGTCCACCCGGTCCCTCTCCTTGCTCATGCAACGCCCACCTTGGCACCCTGGCCTGTTGCAAGAATACGCTTTGTTGTGGCAGGTGGCAATTCGCGTACGGCCTTCGCGACAAGACAAAATTACTTGCTCGTTTATTCTGCTATGCGAGCTTCTGCATGAATCGTGTGCACAGACGGCGTCTCTAACAGTAGTAACCTTTGCACTATTTGTGCCTCTCACCAGCCGCGTCGAGCGCCATGGAATGTACTATGCGGGTCCCACTGCTTTCAGCAATGTGGCACTGAAAAAATAAAAGGTTGTCGTCGCCCTTTTTACTGAAGGGAGGGCTTAAAATAAAGGCATATCTTCCAACTACAATGTCGTGGAAGTGTCGTCGACTGCCCACCCCAGTACGCAAGAAATCGCCAGGGCTACACTACACTAAATATCGCTGGGGTAAGTGTAGGCGGAAATCAAACCTTACTCACGATTAGGAACCAAAAGAACAAACTGGCCTACCAAGAAATTGCGCAGGCCAAGATGAATTGAGCAACCATGGCACTTGCTAGGAACTACATTATATAGGCCGACGTGCCGTCTGTCCACACTTCACCTTCCTACTGCATCAGCTTTCATCATCAGTAAGTGAATTTGCCAAAAGCATGCAAAAGTATGTCTGTATCGGTCAGCGCACGTCCAGGGTAGCTTGCTGATTTTGTGCAGTCACCGCAAGAACGCCAGAAAAACATGAAACGATTCTATGGTGGCAAGCTGGCGCAGTGCTGCAATCCCTACAGAAAATGCGGCCAGCCTGCCATTCAACCACAAACGCTCACGCGATTATGCACGATGACTGCGCGGCGTTACCTCCGCATCAGAGCTACCGCGTTATCATCCCGCAGCTGTACCACTGCACACAGCAAGCTTGTATTTCAGAAAGGTCAGCACCTTCCCAGAAAGGGCTAGTTTGTGCATAACTTTGTTATTTGGCATATCACCAGTTTACCACACAAATTTATGAGATGCACGACGCTTGCCTCAGGTAATCTCTACGGCCAGCGCTCCCGCATGCAGGTCCCACCTCTACACACAGCAAGATCATAATGTTGGAATAGGGAATAGAGCTTTGCACGCAAAATGGAGAAAGTTCGCTTCACTACGCTGTTTTAAGCTTCACATCTTGCCCCAACCCAGGCTTTTGCGTTGCAAACTACTTGTCAGCCTTTCGTGCACCAGATGGAAGGTAGCTTCGCGCTTCCCAAAAGGCACGTAGAGCCTCAGCATGGGCCCGCGCACGCTTACAACAGCAAGCGCTATGTGACGAAGCAAACAAAATTTGCAGCGGGATGCTCTTATCGCTCCAAACAGCAACCTGTCGAGGGCAAAGGCAAGTGAGCTCATCAAAATTCTTTCTTCAGCTCCTGAAGGACCATGTACAATCCACGCCATGCCATGGCTGTGAGGGCCCCATTGTATTCCTTTCGTCACCCTCTCCGTCTATACATGCAGCATGGGCTGCAGAACTATGTTTACATCGATATCTGGAGTTGTCCCAGCCTCTGAAACTCGCGCAACTGTCCTGCAGCGTAGCCTGCGACACCCCACCCTCCGGCCTACGTAGCATGTATGTCTAGCTGTCGAACCCGCAACAGCACGCCCATTTCATCTGTAAGCAAACTCATTCAACATAACCATATTCTCTCCTTGAATAGCATTTGCAAGGATTGTCTCTTCGTCACGTTACAGCTGCACACCGCTGTTGCTGCTTACATTAACTCAGTGAGTATGGTAAGGTACTATTCTGACGCAAATTTGTCTGACGAAAAATTCCGACAACGCAATAGGCAAAGCATTGCGTCTTAAAAACCTAGTCTGCAGCTTCGCTCACCTAAGCCTCTTCCGTACACTGCCGCTAGTATAGATGTAGGGAGGATTATACAGACTGTCGCATAGTCTCATTGTACACGCCTGCTTCTCACCTGATATCGCAACCTCCTTCATGTCGCCCTTTGGAAGGGCATTCTGAGATGACGGAATCAAACCTGTCGGGAGTTGGGACTGCTGTCTTACGAAATCATCACCCGTAAAAGCGCCATGGTTTCAACTCTCATATAAATCAGTCTTTCTCCTCGTTTTTGATACTTCAAGACTCCTTAAACTTGCCTTTGCGTTGCCACCTGATTTTGGTGCAGCCTCCCTCTCTTACACAGCTGCCTTGCAATGTGGTGTACAGAGCCTTCTGTCATCCAACGTCACAAACGCAGGCTACTGGCGCCCATTCACGTAAACGTGATATGTGTTCCTGCCTAGCAAGCCTGCCTCCTCGTACATGCAACCTGATCTGAAAATACCAGCCCTCTGTTTTCAAGTCTTTCGCACAAATTTCTTCTTCGCCGTGTTTCAGTTGCATAGAATTGTTGGCACTACCGCCGTATAAAGCACGACACAGCATACTGCTGCCACAACCCAGTCATGTCAATAATCTCAATCACATATTAGAGCACGACAAACATTTGTGTCGCATTTTAACGCACGCGCTTCCAATTTGTTTTTTCTCAGTTTCATGCATATTCAAAATAATGCACCACTACTAGGCGCGGGTTTATCAATGGCTTACTTTCATACATGTGCATTCGTACAAACCAAAAAGCAGCATCATGCCTCATGGCTTTACCTGTACAATTCCTGCTGTAGGCCCTTTCAGCGAGCACGACTCATTCAACTCAATAATTACAAAGCGACTCTAGTATTGCAGGTTCAAACACCTCAGAAATGAAAACTTATGTCATACAAAGCCACCACTCGAAATAATGCAATGGTATTGTTCTCAGGATCTCAATGCCCCACCTAGCGTTTTGTTGTGAAGAATGTCCTGCACTTAAAATTAATTCATGCTCGTAACTAGCCAGCAAATTAGTTCAGCGGCCCGCACGCGTTGAGCTCTGCCAAGATTGCAGTGCCCGAGCCACTAGCGCAGGACGAAATTTTGAAGTGTCTGATTGCATGAAGCGTCATGATCAGCAATCTACAGCAATTCAAACAGCTGCCATGTTGTTTCGTATTTAGACAGCGAGTAGAAGAAGCTTGATAAACGTAAATTTCTAAGCTATATCTTTGCGAGGTTTTTTAACCGCTTGTGCCTGCCTGTACTACTTCTCACCTTTATATTGAACATGCCTGGTAGTCCGTGCAGCAGCCAGGATTTTGCACAACATCTTCAGATGAAATCTGATTGCCTCTCCATAGTATCCAGGATGGGCAAGATTTTCCAAACTATACTCCTGATTTCAGGCGCTGCCTTACAACCGAATAAAGGCCAGCTGAGCTCGGCTTGTCCCGCAATGTAGGCACTAATAAAATGTTCCGTGTTACTGTATAAAAAGAACCCAAAATGGCTAGATGCTCCATATAGGTCGATACTTGCTGCGCCTGTTGTCGCGTCATAAACAAGCGATATAACAGTCAGCTTGTACTGTGCCTCCTTCGGTGGCACAAAGATTTCGTGTACCGACCGAGACGCTCAGCAACTTGCCGGCTTCTATGCCCCTAGGTTTTGCCCCCAAGAAGCAAGGTTACACGGCTGTTCAGAAGAAAACAAAGTAGTTGAGCAGATACCATAATGCCATGCAAGCATCTTGACTGCAGGAGAACTAATCGTTCACCTAAGCGACGTGGCGACTTCAGGGCATTCATGCAGCTGGAATACAACTGCTCCCCAGCGGTTGACAGACAGCTACGAACTGGACCTCCAGTGTCTCGCCTATTCTGGAGAAGCTGGCTTGAAAGCACAACTGCCAAGTGCAGTAAGGTTTCTATCGAGCAGACAGCCGGTTGCAACTTGACTTGCGTTGGTTCTCGTAGAATGCTATCATTCACACACAAAATATTGCCCTCCCTTCAGTACCGAATATCAGCCATTTGCTGGGACTACCTTGAGTTTTCAATACATTTTGCCCACAAATTCCAAACCAGATCTTAACGTCTTTCTTTGTTGGAATGCGCTGCTCGCTATTCGGCGCGGTCGCCAGGGCGACCCGAAATGCCGCTCAAATAGCTTTCCGACTTCCACGCATCAAACTTTTGGTTATCAAAAAATGCCGGACGGACGCTTGTTAAGCAAACGACAAACTAACTCGGGAATCGCCTGCATGTCTCTGTGACACGATCTCGTGCAGTGGCAAATAACACCGGCGTCTCTACCTTCTTGAAAACTCGGCTAAATATGGGTTGGCTTGCAAGCCATTCGCTCACATCAAAATTCGCTATTTCCAATTCATGGAAGTCCAAACGCACACCGCAAGTAACCGCACCTCACCTCTTCTTGTCTTTTTTTAGAGCATGCATTGCGTGAATCATGCAGCCGTCGACGTGCTCTGTCGACATATTGGAGATCAGTGGATGCAGTGTATTTGCTCTCCTACACTTCAAAACCAGCCAACTTCGGCCTGCTGTTCTTATTATCATATTTTTCTCACAAAGGTTGACTCAAATATTCAGCCATCGCATGGAACGAGCTTGGAGCCAATGCTCAAATAATTGATTACTTGTATTGCCGAAACACAACAGCAAGCTAACGTGGTGAAGTAAATCCATGCATCTCAGGCGGTCCATACCATGAAGGCAACACAACACTGTCATCCAAAGCCACACATTCACCTTATTCTAGCGGCCCAGAAGCTGCTACACCTCGAACAATTATGCCATCTGAGCACCTCATTGCAAACTAACTCATCTTCCAGTAGGGATGGCGGATTGAACTGCCGTCCTTGTTCACCTCCCAAAAGATTGTTCACAAGTTACTTCTCGGCAAAAAGAGCTGTGAGGAGAAATCTATGAAAACGTAGACAAGCGACATCTAGGGCAATTGTTCTTGCTGCTCCAAAGAACAGGGCGGACGTCCACGATCGGGTTCTCCCTGCGCTCTCCCCACTCTGCTGCGCGAACAATCCCAGCTCAAATGTCAAGTATACTATTCACCCAATATAACGCAAATGAACCTCGCAACCGGACTCCACCCGTTTTATTCTCTTCCAAAATGTTGACCAAAGGGCTCGATCCTCGCATGTAGCAGCAAGCTCGTAACAAATTCTAAAGCAACTGACCGAAGTATGCCTAGCTTCAATGCTCCCATCCTACAACACCAATGTTCAAACAGGGACCTCATCCCTCCCTCAGTCCACAATGTCCGCTCTTTTCTGCGCTCTCCCTAGTGCCTCCATACAGCCTGGAGATGACAGCGCATCACAAAATCAAATGACCGCATTTGCTTTATCTTGGCAGCTTGCTAATCAGCGCACGTTTTTTTCATGACTAAGAGCACTCCCTGCGCATCCTGCTGGTGAACGAGCACCGACGCTTTACCCACCAACAAAAATAACACGTACGGGCTTATTCAACAGCCAGCAAACGTACTGCCAGAAAATCTGCCTAATCTTCTGCAGACTACGAAGGCAGTTGTTTTCTTCCCTTGGCTTCAAAGTTAGGGGCTAACGCTACCGCTTGCGCCACGAAAATCGCCCGCAAAATGGACGACTGCTTGCTTACTTATGACCCTGAAAGCTTTCCATTAACAGCGCCCGAACACCAACGGATACGTGCGCTGCATTTACTTCTTTCGAACCAGCAGTGTTTCGCTCGAAACCGTATAACGTATATGGAAAGTGCGGCTCTCCGTGCGCTCTCCCCACTCTGCAGCACTCACCCATTTAGCGGAAAAGCTACCTATCTTGTTTACCCGACAGAACGCAAATCAGCCTCGCAACCGGACTCCAGCCGTTTTATTCTCTTCCAAAAAGTTGACCAAAGGGCTCGATCCTCGCATGTAGCAGCAAGCTCGCAACAAATTCTAAAGCAACTGACCGAAGTATGCCTAGCTTCAATGCTCCCATCCTACAACACCAATGTTCAAACAGGGACCTCATCCCTCCCTCAGTCCACAATGTCCGCTCTTTTCTGCGCTCTCCCTAGTGCCTCCATACAGCCTGGAGATGACAGCGCATCACAAAATCAAATGACCGCATTTGCTTTATCTTGGCAGCTTGCTAATCAGCGCACGTTTTTTTCATGACTAAGAGCACTCCCTGCGCATCCTGCTGGTGAACGAGCACCGACGCTTTACCCACCAACAAAAATAACACGTACGGGCTTATTCAACAGCCAGCAAACGTACTGCCAGAAAATCTGCCTAATCTTCTGCAGACTACGAAGGCAGTTGTTTTCTTCCCTTGGCTTCAAAGTTAGGGGCTAACGCTACCGCTTGCGCCACGAAAATCGCCCGCAAAATGGACGACTGCTTGCTTACTTATGACCCTGAAAGCTTTCCATTAACAGCGCCCGAACACCAACGGATACGTGCGCTGCATTTACTTCTTTCGAACCAGCAGTGTTTCGCTCGAAACCGTATAACGTATATGGAAAGTGCGGCTCTCCGTGCGCTCTCCCCACTCTGCAGCACTCACCCATTTAGCGGAAAAGCTACCTATCTTGTTTACCCGACAGAACGCAAATCAGCCTCGCAACCGGACTCCAGCCGTTTTATTCTCTTCCAAAAAGTTGACCAAAGGGCTCGATCCTCGCATGTAGCAGCAAGCTCGCAACAAATTCTAAAGCAACTGACCGAAGTATGCCTAGCTTCAATGCTCCCATCCTACAACGCCAATGTTCAAACAGGGACCTCATCCCTCCCTCAGTCCACAATGTCCGCTCTTTTCTGCGCTCTCCCTAGTGCCTCCATACAGCCCGGAGATAACAGCGCATCACAAAATCAAATGACCGCATTTGCTTTATCTTGGCAGCTTGCTAATCAGCGCACGTCTTTTTCATGACTAAGAGCACTCCCTGCGCATCCTGCTGGTGAACGAGCACCGACGCTTTACCCACCATCAAAAAAAACACATACGGGCTTATTCAACAGCCAGCAAACGTACTGCCAGAAAATCTGCCTAATCTTCTGCAGACTACGAAGGCAGTTGTTTTCTTCCCTTGGCTTCAAAGTTAGGGGCTAACGCTACCGCTTGCGCCACGAAAATCGCCCGCAAAATGGACGACTGCTTGCTTACTTATGACCCTGAAAGCTTTCCATCAACAGCGCCCGAACACCAACGGATACGTGCGCTGCATTTACTTCTTTCGAACCAGCAGTGTTTCGCTCGAAACCGTATAACGTATATGGAAAGTGCGGCTCTCCGTGCGCTCTCCCCACTCTGCAGCACTCACCCATTTAGCGGAAAAGCTACCTATCTTGTTTACCCGACAGAACGCAAATAAGCCTCGCAACCGGACTCCAGCCGTTTTATTCTCTTCCAAAATGTTGACCAAAGGGCTCGATCCTCGCATGTAGCAGCAAGCTCGCAACAAATTCTAAAGCAACTGACCGAAGTATGCCTAGCTTCAATGCTCCCATCCTACAACACCAATGTTCAAACAGGGACCTCATCCCTCCCTCAGTCCACAATGTCCGCTCTTTTCTGCGCTCTCCCTAGTGCCTCCATACAGCCCGGAGATAACAGCGCATCACAAAATCAAATGACCGCATTTGCTTTATCTTGGCAGCTTGCTAATCAGCGCACGTCTTTTTCATGACTAAGAGCACTCCCTGCGCATCCTGCTGGTGAACGAGCACCGACGCTTTACCCACCATCAAAAAAAACACATACGGGCTTATTCAACAGCCAGCAAACGTACTGCCAGAAAATCTGCCTAATCTTCTGCAGACTACGAAGGCAGTTGTTTTCTTCCCTTGGCTTCAAAGTCAGGGGCTAACGCTACCGCTTGCGCCACGAAAATCGCCTGCAAAATGGACGACTGCTTGCTTACTTATGACCCTGAAAGCTTTCCATTAACAGCGCCCGAACACCAACGGATACGTGCGCTGCATTTACTTCTTTCGAACCAGCAGTGTTTCGCTCGAAACCGTATAACGTATATGGAAAGTGCGGCTCTCCGTGCGCTCTCCCCACTCTGCAGCACTCACCCATTTAGCGGAAAAGCTACCTATCTTGTTTAACCGACAGAACGCAAATCAGCCTCGCAACCGGACTCCAGCCGTTTTATTCTCTTCCAAAATGTTGACCAAAGGGCTCGATCCTCGCATGTAGCAGCAAGCTCGCAACAAATTCTAAAGCAACCGACCGAAGTATGCCTAGCTTCAATGCTCCCATCCTACAACACCAATGTTCAAACAGGGACCTCATCCCTCCCTCAGTCCACAATGTCCGCTCTTTTCTGCGCTCTCCCTAGTGCCTCCATACAGCCTGGAGATGACAGCGCATCACAAAATCAAATGACCGCATTTGCTTTATCTTGGCAGCTTGCTAATCAGCGCACGTCTTTTTCATGACTAAGAGCACTCCCTGCGCATCCTGCTGGTGAACGAGCACCGACGCTTTACCCACCATCAAAAAAAACACATACGGGCTTATTCAACAGCCAGCAAACGTACTGCCAGAAAATCTGCCTAATCTTCTGCAGACTACGAAGGCAGTTGTTTTCTTCCCTTGGCTTCAAAGTCAGGGGCTAACGCTACCGCTTGCGCCACGAAAATCGCCCGCAAAATGGACGACTGCTTGCTTACTTATGACCCTGACAGCTTTCCATTAACAGCGCCCGAACACCAACGGATACGTGCGCTGCATTTACTTCTTTCGAACCAGCAGTGTTTCGCTCGAAACCGTATAACGTATATGGAAAGTGCGGCTCTCCGTGCGCTCTCCCCACTCTGCAGTACTCACCCATTTAGCGGAAAAGCTACCTATCTTGTTTAACCGACAGAACGCAAATAAGCCTCGCAACCGGACTCCAGCCGTTTCATTGTCTTCCAAAATGTTGACCAAAGGGCTCGATCCTCGCATGTAGCAGCAAGCTCGCAACAAATTCTAAAGCAACTGACCGAAGTATGCCTAGCTTCAATGCTCCCATCCTACAACACCAATGTTCAAACAGGGACCTCATCCCTCCCTCAGTCCACAATGTCCGCTCTTTTCTGCGCTCTCCCTAGTGCCTCCATACAGCCCGGAGATAACAGCGCATCACAAAATCAAATGACCGCATTTGCTTTATCTTGGCAGCTTGCTAATCAGCGCACGTCTTTTTCATGACTAAGAGCACTCCCTGCGCATCCTGCTGGTGAACGAGCACCGACGCTTTACCCACCATCAAAAAAAACACATACGGGCTTATTCAACAGCCAGCAAACGTACTGCCAGAAAATCTGCCTAATCTTCTGCAGACTACGAAGGCAGTTGTTTTCTTCCCTTGGCTTCAAAGTCAGGGGCTAACGCTACCGCTTGCGCCACGAAAATCGCCTGCAAAATGGACGACTGCTTGCTTACTTATGACCCTGAAAGCTTTCCATCAACAGCGCCCGAACACCAACGGATACGTGCGCTGCATTTACTTCTTTCGAACCAGCAGTGTTTCGCTCGAAACCGTATAACGTATATGGAAAGTGCGGCTCTCCGTGCGCTCTCCCCACTCTGCAGTACTCACCCATTTAGCGGAAAAGCTACCTATCTTGTTTAACCGACAGAACGCAAATAAGCCTCGCAACCGGACTCCAGCCGTTTCATTGTCTTCCAAAATGTTGACCAAAGGGCTCGATCCTCGCATGTAGCAGCAAGCTCGCAACAAATTCTAAAGCAACTGACCGAAGTATGCCTAGCTTCAATGCTCCCATCCTACAACACCAATGTTCAAACAGGGACCTCATCCCTCCCTCAGTCCACAATGTCCGCTCTTTTCTGCGCTCTCCCTAGTGCCTCCATACAGCCCGGAGATAACAGCGCATCACAAAATCAAATGACCGCATTTGCTTTATCTTGGCAGCTTGCTAATCAGCGCACGTCTTTTTCATGACTAAGAGCACTCCCTGCGCATCCTGCTGGTGAACGAGCACCGACGCTTTACCCACCATCAAAAAAAACACATACGGGCTTATTCAACAGCCAGCAAACGTACTGCCAGAAAATCTGCCTAATCTTCTGCAGACTACGAAGGCAGTTGTTTTCTTCCCTTGGCTTCAAAGTCAGGGGCTAACGCTACCGCTTGCGCCACGAAAATCGCCTGCAAAATGGACGACTGCTTGCTTACTTATGACCCTGAAAGCTTTCCATTAACAGCGCCCGAACACCAACGGATACGTGCGCTGCATTTACTTCTTTCGAACCAGCAGTGTTTCGCTCGAAACCGTATAACGTATATGGAAAGTGCGGCTCTCCGTGCGCTCTCCCCACTCTGCAGCACTCACCCATTTAGCGGAAAAGCTACCTATCTTGTTTACCCGACAGAACGCAAATAAGCCTCGCAACCGGACTCCAGCCGTTTTATTCTCTTCCAAAATGTTGACCAAAGGGCTCGATCCTCGCATGTAGCAGCAAGCTCGCAACAAATTCTAAAGCAACTGACCGAAGTATGCCTAGCTTCAATGCTCCCATCCTACAACGCCAATGTTCAAACAGGGACCTCATCCCTCCCTCAGTCCAGGACCTCATCCCTCCCTCAGTCCACAATGTCCGCTCTTTTCTGCGCTCTCCCTAGTGCCTCCATACAGCCTGGAGATGACAGCGCATCACAAAATCAAATGACCGCATTTGCTTTATCTTGGCAGCTTGCTAATCAGCGCACGTCTTTTTCATGACTAAGAGCACTCCCTGCGCATCCTGCTGGTGAACGAGCACCGACGCTTTACCCACCATCAAAAAAAACACATACGGGCTTATTCAACAGCCAGCAAACGTACTGCCAGAAAATCTGCCTAATCTTCTGCAGACTACGAAGGCAGTTGTTTTCTTCCCTTGGCTTCAAAGTCAGGGGCTAACGCTACCGCTTGCGCCACGAAAATCGCCCGCAAAATGGACGACTGCTTGCTTACTTATGACCCTGAAAGCTTTCCATTAACAGCGCCCGAACACCAACGGATACGTGCGCTGCATTTACTTCTTTCGAACCAGCAGTGTTTCGCTCGAAACCGTATAACGTATATGGAAAGTGCGGCTCTCCGTGCGCTCTCCCCACTCTGCAGTACTCACCCATTTAGCGGAAAAGCTACCTATCTTGTTTAACCGACAGAACGCAAATAAGCCTCGCAACCGGACTCCAGCCGTTTTATTCTCTTCCAAAATGTTGACCAAAGGGCTCGATCCTCGCATGTAGCAGCAAGCTCGCAACAAATTCTAAAGCAACTGACCGAAGTATGCCTAGCTTCAATGCTCCCATCCTACAACACCAATGTTCAAACAGGTACCTCATCCCTCCCTCAGTCCACAATGTCCGCTCTTTTCTGCGCTCTCCCTAGTGCCTCCATACAGCCCGGAGATAACAGCGCATCACAAAATCAAATGACCGCATTTGCTTTATCTTGGCAGCTTGCTAATCAGCGCACGTTTTTTTCATGACTAAGAGCACTCCCTGCGCATCCTGCTGGTGAACGAGCACCGACGCTTTACCCACCATCAAAAAAAACACATACGGGCTTATTCAACAGCCAGCAAACGTACTGCCAGAAAATCTGCCTAATCTTCTGCAGACTACGAAGGCAGTTGTTTTCTTCCCTTGGCTTCAAAGTCAGGGGCTAACGCTACCGCTTGCGCCACGAAAATCGCCCGCAAAATGGACGACTGCTTGCTTACTTATGACCCTGAAAGCTTTCCATCAACAGCGCCCGAACACCAACGGATACGTGCGCTGCATTTACTTCTTTCGAACCAGCAGTGTTTCGCTCGAAACCGTATAACGTATATGGAAAGTGCGGCTCTCCGTGCGCTCTCCCCACTCTGCAGTACTCACCCATTTAGCGGAAAAGCTACCTATCTTGTTTACCCGACAGAACGCAAATAAGCCTCGCAACCGGACTCCAGCCGTTTTATTCTCTTCCAAAATGTTGACCAAAGGGCTCGATCCTCGCATGTAGCAGCAAGCTCGCAACAAATTCTAAAGCAACTGACCGAAGTATGCCTAGCTTCAATGCTCCCATCCTACAACACCAATGTTCAAACAGGGACCTCATCCCTCCCTCAGTCCACAATGTCCGCTCTTTTCTGCGCTCTCCCTAGTGCCTCCATACAGCCTGGAGATGACAGCGCATCACAAAATCAAATGACCGCATTTGCTTTATCTTGGCAGCTTGCTAATCAGCGCACGTCTTTTTCATGACTAAGAGCACTCCCTGCGCATCCTGCTGGTGAACGAGCACCGACGCTTTACCCACCATCAAAAAAAACACATACGGGCTTATTCAACAGCCAGCAAACGTACTGCCAGAAAATCTGCCTAATCTTCTGCAGACTACGAAGGCAGTTGTTTTCTTCCCTTGGCTTCAAAGTCAGGGGCTAACGCTACCGCTTGCGCCACGAAAATCGCCTGCAAAATGGACGACTGCTTGCTTACTTATGACCTGGAAGCTTTCCATTAACAGCGCCCGAACACCAACGGATACGTGCGCTGCACTTACTTCTTTCGAACCAGCAGTGTTTCGCTCGAAACCGTATAACGTATATGGAAAGTGCGGCTCTCCGTGCGCTCTCCCCACTCTGCAGCACTCACCCATTTAGCGGAAAAGCTACCTATCTTGTTTAACCGACAGAACGCAAATAAGCCTCACAACCGGACTCCAGCCGTTTTATTGTCTTCCAAAATGTTGACCAAAGGGCTCGATCCTCGCATGTAGCAGCAAGCTCGCAACAAATTCTAAAGCAACTGAACGAAGTATGCCTAGCTTCAATGCTCCCATCATACAACACCAATGTCCCAAAAAATCGCATTCCACCCCTAGTCCACAATGTCCGGCGTTTCCTGGCGTTTCCACAGGCCTCTATACAGTCTGGAGATGGCGGCAGAGTACGAAAACCATACTGTGGGTTTCATTTGGACAACTGTATGATTTTTTTCTTTAGGGGACGCATGCTGGCGGATGTCAGGAAGCTGTGTCAGAGGGATATGTCGGCTTCTGAGTAAGCCGGTATGTCGCATCTGCTTTATTCTCTGAGTTTGCTACTCCAGCGCAAGCTTGTTTTCGAGGAAATAAATAGCACTAGTGCATCATGTTGATGCCATTAGTCTTAAGCGTCGAAGAAAAGAACGACATACGGGCTTAGTCAAATGCCCACAAGTGTACCATGCGAGAACCTGCTTATTTTCTGGCTGTCGAGGAACCGAGCGTTTTTCTCCCTTTGTGTCAAGTTCAAGCAGCTCCGCTGTCGCTACATTCCGAAGGCGTGCATGGAAAAGGCTGGCTTGTAAGGTTCTTGTCTGCAGGAAGTGCCCCTACTATCGCCATCTTGAACCCAAAGGATATTGTGCTTTGTAGCGTACTGTCTTCCAAAAGAATATGCAGCACAAAAAATATGTCATGAGTCATCCAAGCTGATCTCCGAGCGCAATGTTCACTTTGCGGTACCTATGTAGCTGGAACCCAATTGCTGTTTTTTAGTCCACTGGCACTAAGCGAACCTTCAGACTGAACCGGCATTGTCAAACTATTTCGGGAAAGTTGACCCTAAAAGGCAATCACCGCATATAGAGGGCTCGTAATAAGCTGTTTAACAGCCGATCAAAGCTCGTATAGCCTCAACATACCAGTTGTACAACGACATTTTTGAGAAAATTCTATCCTTTGTCTATCCACAATGCCAGTCATTTGCTGATATCTCTGAAGAGCTGCCTTCGTATGCTCGGCGCCGTGACGCATTTCAAGTCACCTTATTATTAGTTCCAATTTCATGGGTTATTGTAAGTTCCTCACTAATTTTGGCTGTTGCGCGAAGGCGCTTCATCGTACTCAGAGCACGTTCGTTGGCGACGTGACATCCCACTGACACAGCATCCTGAAGTCCGCCAGCATGCGTCCCTTAAAGGAAAAAAGCAGACAATTGTTCAGAGAGATCCACCATGTTGCTTGGCCATTTTCGCTGGAAGTATCTTCTATGCTTCTTTGCAATAACCCCGCCATTGCTATCACCTTGGGAACATGCTAGCTCGCAAGCTAGTGGCCTGCATATAACCACAAAACGTTTTCGCATTGTAGCTCTTCGTCTTGTACCATTATGTTGTCCTTACCATAAACACGCAATGTGCCTTGTGTAAACCATGCGGCAGTCCAATGTCTCTGCTGAGTTTTTGGCGTTTACTCAGCTGGCATGTATATGTTCTCTTGCACTCGACAGGCAGCGAATGTACCTTGAGACAACGCAGGCATCGCGCCACACATTTCAGGAATGTTGAACGGAATGCAAAACCTTCGTATGTTGCGTTCATTCAGAAAATGGTCAAATGATTGCGTGGTTAGGCACTTCACGTTTCTGCTGCTATGCCAGAATTAGGGCAACCTTGCTTTTCCTCCAGTTCGCAGTTTATTATGTAAATCGCTGCATTTTTATCAGCACATCCGCAAAAGCTTGACTCTAGATGTTGAAATGTCGTAGATGGCTGTGGTTTTGCACAGTCTTGTCATTTGTCTCCAGTTACACTCATCCAGTTTCTTGTGGCTTGTTCACGTACGTCATATCAACCCAGAGCATCAGCAGTGCTCTTGAGTTCTTTCTTCTGCATTTATCGTCTGGGGAAATCCTTCCTGCCACGTTTGTGTTACGCACATTCCGTGCATTTTCTTCATCGTGAAAACCTGCCCCAACAGTTGTGGAGCGGCATGACTGTAGATAAATGCACATGCTGTGAGTTCCCTTGTTAGGTTTTCAGTGGGGCCTTGGATGAGCATGTGATGAATACTAACTTAACAACTCAACGCACCAGCTGAAAAAATCAAAACTTAGACTTAATCCCGATCCTGACAGGCCTCCAGAGTCACCTTCACCGAATAGCAACACAAAAAATTAGAAAACATTTTATTCAAGCCTTTAGCAACACAGGCTAGTGTAGACCGCAAATCCCCCGACAGTGGCACGCCGTGTCGAGCGTCTTTGCGCAGCACGGCAGTCTAAACGAAACAACATGCATGTTCACCGACACGATGCAAGCGGGCATCTTCCGATAGCCAGCGGAACTTGCTACGCATTATTCGCTTGCCGGCACTACCACACAAAGCCGACACGCAATAAACCGTTGATAGGTTCGTCAGTCCACAAACCCCAAAATCCGCTGAGCAGCCGATCCCCGGAAATAAGAACTCTCGTGCGATTTTTGTGGTCCTTTTTACCTCTGCAGATGCATCAACTATGCCATCCCCATGGCTTCCACCAAAGTCTCTCCAAGTGACTGCCGGAGAGTCGAGAGGCGTTAGTGTTTCCCAATCCTACAGCTCTTTTTCACATGTCCCTAGTTCACTGTAAAACCACGGCACTTGTCTGCCCGTATATTATTCAGTCCCTTCCGTCTGTGCCTACCGCCACTGTCGAGAATTATCGCAAAAAGTTCAACGCACAAGCTAGAAAGACGCTATCGTCACGTGTGTCTAGGAGCGCTGCGGAAAGCAGGAAGCATCCCGCCTTCCTTCCAAATACTGTGGCGATTGCCGTTTCATGCCTTTCCTTGTAAGTTGTCGATTAAAGATATTTCCAGGATGCGCATGCAAGGTCACAGGCCGTCTGCCATGAGGCAATCTAAATGGCACGACCCTTCGGCATGAAGTCTATAGTGCCCTGCGAAATCAAGGCGGCACCTCTATTTACTGAATTTACTATATCCTGGCCCGTTTCATCGAAAACGCCACCTTGCAATATCAAAGCTACGAAAAACCAAGACATTGACCGTGCACTATGATATCCAGGCCACTCCATACCCTGCAACTGGCTTTGCCTAGGAGATTGCTGTCTTCAAAGCTACTTCCCGCATGATTGCGTTGTTATGCCTTGTACGCAAAGTCAGACTTTCAGTAACTACACACTGTTTTGCCAATGTTCAGCCTACGCTCCTTGAAACCCATAACTGAAACATAAAAAGATGTACCCAAAATGGCAGCAAGCGAAACTTCAGGCATGCTTGGCTTAAGCTATAGGCCAGCTCCAACGGTGGCAAATCCGCCAGCCTGCAGCTACGCAGGTTGAAAGTGACGTCCCCATCTATAAAAATTAGGCCACATGGACAAATTGCGGCTCGCGAGGTTTTTTGCGATTTTTAAAAGCTCTGACAAACGTTACCAGCACTAATTGGTTTGGCTCCTTAGCGCACCATCTGGTCGCACTCCGGCTCTCACCAGCTTCATAAATCGGTAGGATGCTCTATTCCGATGTGACCATTTCGCTGCCAGGAAGCTGCTGGTGAACAGTATTCAGACTACTTGAATCTTAATGATATAACAAGAGTTATATCGAGTTGCATGCGATGCTTCGATATGTGCGTGATGCTCCGCATGACGACTTGCAAAAACGAGCCAAAGGCGTGTCGCACTTTTGCATCAAAGCTCATTGTGCCTGGCTGTTTCTGTCATGAGTAAACAAACAGTCATAGCAAGCAGGCTCATTAAACCACAAAATCCGATGCCTGGTGTGCTGCGGGTCCTGCCCAATGCGCATGTGTGCACATGCGCCACTGACAAAAGGGATCACGTCCTTCATAGCGCTGCTGCTCAAGATATGCGTCGGTTGAAGCACCACCAACTCAACTGCTCAACTGAGACTCTTCAAATAACGCACGTCTGTGCTGGGTGCCGTAGTGGCATAACTATCTTTCTAACAAACTCATTATTCGGATACTGGCCTCCAAATTCGTCCACCAGCCAAGTGCTTTTGTGAGGGCTTTCCACAACTGCAAATGAAAGCGTGAAGCTTTCTGCTTCCGCTCTATCATCGAGAGCATACTTCTCAAAAGGACTATTTGCGAGTTGTTTGTGCGTTTCATGCTCTGCTGCGTCCGTGCGTACATGCTGATCCCAGGTCGAGCTGCTTCAGCAAAGAAGGAAAGTATAAAATGTAATCCGCTGGCTTTACAATAACTTCTCGGAAACGTTGAAGGCTTGCACATGGTGTTGCTTAAAACAGGGTGTGATACTTTTGGCCCTCGTGTCAAGCAACGTGCGCGGATCCAGAGTGAGCAAGCGCATTTCTGCAACGCCACAAGCCGTGTGTTTAATTGAGCTCCCTAGATGGCACCGAGACTCCTTCCTTCCTCATGAGGCGACGGTTAATAGCTCAATCAAGGCTATAGGCTAGCTTCACTCAGTAACGTTAGTAACGTTAATGGTGCCTCACATGAACATGATTGTTTTAAAGTAGAACTTCCACATAGCACAGCAAAATTAGTGATCGCCTACGAGCCCTAAAACTGCGCATCTCTTGCAGTCGGCTGTCATCGATATAGTGAATGCGTAAACGCATGACTATGCAGCACGTCAGAGTATTATGGCAAAGTCTTGCATACTTACCTATGGGTCGCACTTTCAGCTAAGCTACGTGGTTTCGATTCTCTCATGGCAATCCAGAAAGATGTGTTTGAGCGAAGACGCATCCGTCTCGCGATTTCATGTTCAGCGCTTCTTTTTCATCGCAAATGGTGGCATCGTCCTCGCTGTTCAACCGCATTTGCTGTCAGTGTCACTTGTATTTGTCAGGAAGAGATAGCACAAGCCCTAAAATGGCAATACGACGAAAAGTTAACAACATGTAGTTCACCGCACCATCTGGAACACTCATTGGACTAATCTCACACACTGTCGTAATGAGAATAAAGAGTTCCATCGAGGCATGAGTCGTATGTCGCTGTAATAGAAAGGCTGCATGTGGAAGTCTACTAAGGTGAAACGTGATGAAGTGAACCTGGGCAGCCCTAAAAATCAAGCTTCTTGGACGCAAGCTTGCACATTCCATAGTAGCCACAATAAGCCTACTTTGCCTCTCTGTGGAAACCACGAAGTGCTACTTAACTGCGCATGCTTGAGTTTGTGATAGTGCTAAATCAGTCGAACGGTGAGGGACGAGCCATTGTTTGTGGGTAAAGACTGATTTACAGCATCAATAGACCTCCACGGCCCCAGTTATCCTGAACGCAATGCGGAATCAATCAACCGAATGACTTACTGGCAGCCCCTTTTCCTCTTCTTTTACTTACATTATATTTTCATATATAGCAATTCTAGTTTTTAAGCACAAACAGTGGCTTCTACTCTACGCGAGATTGACTAGCCTTCATACAAGATACACCGACCCAACAACGAAGCCGCACGCATTTCTGGTGTCCACAGGTCCCTATGATGTATGCCACGTCACCAAGGAAAGCATAACATTTTTCCTCACTGCAGGGTTAGTAGCTGCTGCTCTAGGGTTTAAACTTGCCGCATAGGGAGGGCTCGACGGCGCAACTACTTTGGGATCCATGTCCAAACAACGCAGACGAGTTCGAAAAAGAAACTAAAGACATCTATGCAATTCAACGCACTCGCTTGATTCAATCTTCTAGTCTCGAAGCATGGGCTCGGTACGAAATAGTGTACGATATTTTCGTCCTCTTCCGGAGCACTTGCCACTCTATGGCTTCGTTTCCTTCAAGCAGCCGCCGAGCAGGATTCAAACGCCGGCGTCGCACCTCAACAAGAGTAGCAGCACCCACTAATTTTGCCTTTTTATGGTATGGTCGCCTAGCAAACCCTACGAAAGCAGCTTGCACTCTTCACTGACTGCAAGGAGACCGGAATAAATTTTCGCCTTGCGTTTGCTATTCAAAAAGACCCGTGACACGGCACGCAGCATTGAGTGCTCGGCGTTTTAATAGCACGCTCCGCTCTCAATGATTCATTGCTTTGTGCAATTCTATCTTCTCCGTCGTGCAGCTTCATGGATCAGTTTTTTGTCGATGCATCGTTGTAGTGGTCATCTACAAGCCCCTGCAATACTAGAAGAACGACACATACTGTGGAACAAAGCTTTCATCAGGTGGCAGAACACGATGGATTCTAACAAGCAGCCGAAAGGGGTCCTGAGGAGGCCATTTGCTGAGCCTGCTCTCCCGCCTGCTCTCTCACGGAATCTGTTTGTTGTGCTACCCCAGTGGCATCTCCCTCAGGCTACAACTGCACAAATCACAAGCGTCTTCTTCACTGTGACTCGCGGCATGGCGGTATTATAGGTCGGAACATTAGTATTTCTCCAGTTGCGCCAAAACCGATGTGCCAAAAATGAATACAGTGCCCGGAAGCACAACGTACTCTCTGAGAATCCACCTGCCACCGCTTCATAAAAGCCGTGCATAGCGCAGGGATCGCATTGTGGCATTTGCCAAAGCAAAGTCTGACGTTCACAATATATTCACCAATCAACGCGTGGATTATTGAATGTGTTGGATCTACAGAAGCAAAAATCAGCGTCCTTATTCTCTAAGCTGCTGGTGGAGTGAACGTTGGGTGAATGACCATGGTGGAAGTTACAGCTGCATATCAAATCCCAACCAAAAACATTAGGAGCAAGCAGCTCGTGCCCTTCTGCACTCATACTCAGCAAGCGATCCGCTGAGGTTCCAATCAAAAGCCGCGATGGCCTGCTTCGCTCTCGATCCTCTGCAAACTCTGTAAGCCAATTCATTGGGGTGAATGCCATCGCTCCCCGCCGTGTCTGCATTGTTCTGTAAGGGCCACGCATATCCGTCAGAGTCAGCAGTAGTCTTGCTCAAACCAATCTCCCAATTTAGTCGTGCAAGTTCAACTTCCGCAAAGCACGTCCACGTGCTCATTCATCATGCGCAGGCCTTCCGTCCACAGAAGTGTTTGAGATGCCAATTTAAAGGCCACAAGACATTTAAAATAACTCACCAGCTGAAATACATCCAGTTTCAGTGCGCAAGAGGAAAACAAGGCGATTTCACGCACTTCTTTCATCCTGAAACACTCTCCCATGCTAGAACTCCTGTTCTGCGCATATGGTCTAGCTATATGAGCCGCATGGCGATGGATGCGTAAGTACTACTACCGGACATGCCCTCCTCTCAAGCATGACATGCAAAGCGCTACCCGCTGGTAAGACAGCTACGCATTGGATTGTTACCAGCCAGAGCCTAGGCTAGTCAGAGCCGCACAACTGCAACGCCTATATTCATTGCCTCCCGTTTAATCACAAGGAGACAAAATCTAGTCAATCGCCTCTTTAGCCGCCAGAACTACACGAAATAGTAACAGTGCGCCTGGACGCTTTTCTCCAGCAGCCTCAAAGTCCCGCTGTACGTTCAACCTCCTTAATTTCGTGTTCACTTTCGCCGCCATCTGCCGTCTCTACCTGATGTCAACCCAAATGTAAATGCAGGACTGCGCAAAACACTTTGTTTGAATTCCCAAAGCATATGTCGGGCGGGGCGGGTTACTTACGAAATGCTTGTTCAGAGACAACGCAAAACAAAAGTTTCTCGACATATCGAATGCCACTTCAGCATTCACCGGCTTCCACATCTAAAAGCACCACCAAAGAGCGGCCGCCTTTTCATCGTAAGTCGCACAAAGCGCCTTTGAAAAGCTAATCCTGCAGTGATGCAAGAAAGATGCTGTATATCTCGGTGGATCCATATTTCAAGTCGGCCGAATTGCCTCAAGAAAAGCCGCAGCAATCAAAGGTGCCCTAGCGAGGCAACACACTTGCTGGATGTTTGCTTATTCTAGCTGTATGCGCGCTGTCAGCAAACAAAGCAGCATTCATTTCTGATCCTCCCTAAGCTTTGCATCAGCACACGTCTTGCCTCCCGGCACTGCTTGAAGGAATCACCTGGCAAAAAGTTGGCTGGCCGCTTTTGAGCAAACAGAAATCAAATACCGTGGCGCACTTCCTGGAAGCCCAGAATGCGCCTAGTTTTCGTTTTAGGCATGCAACAGGGAACTTCGCGTTATCGTGTCTACTTTGCGTGTTGTGGAAAGGCTTTTCTACCATGGCAGCTGCTGCGCAATATATAGGCCCCATGACGGCTGAAATTCACTAGTGGCGCATCCGGACCAAATCAACTTACAGCGCCCCAATTATACAAAATAATGTGGGCACACACTGCATATTTGTAGCCTGCCTGTCCACTGACTGGTTCGGAAGTGCCAACCTTCATAGATGCGGCACTGCAATTTGATTCATATCAACTGCGCGCTTCCGCTACGTGTCCGATGCCTTCATGCAAAACACTCATTCCGTGCCCAGATATGTCAACTGCCGCTGCTACTAAGTCCACTGTACTCACACTGAGAAATGTTTCACTCGTGTCAGATAAGCCCTAAAATGTACATTTGACAGATTCACTTTGTCCGGCCATGCACCTACGCCAAAACAAATCAAAGTGTCACATACTGATTTATCCTGCTTAAGTGGTTCATCCGTAGGGCCTGCTGATGATTTGCATTTGCAACTCCGCAAACTAACGGAAATAGATCTTATCACGTGTATTATAAGAAAGGCTTCGCTAAATAAACTTCGAATATCTATGCGTCCTCATAGAAACAGGCGAACAAAGTGAGGCGCTCACTTGCTGAGCATATTCTACTTTACATTATTCTAGACCTCAGTAAAAGAGGTATAAATAAGCGCCCTCTTCTCTTTTGCCGGTCGCAACTCTCTCTGCAAGCAACATGTGAAAGCATAGGCTTCACTGGGGCACTTCATTTGCGCAAATTGGAACGCGCATAGAGCAGCACCTCATGCAGCTAATAGTACGTTCCTGCTGCCATCGTGCTGCAGCAAGCTGCTGCCCCTAGCTGCTACAGCTAGCTGCTGCAGCTAGCTGCTGCAGCTAGCCGCTGCACCCAGCTGCTGCACCTAGCTGCTGCGCTTAGCTGCTGCGCCTAGCCACTGCACCCAGCTGCCAATCAGCTAGCCGCTGCAGCTAGCTGCAGCAGCTAGTCGCTGCAGCGAGCTGCTGCAACTAGCTGCTGCGGCTGCTGCAGCTAGCTGCCGAGGTGCTGGGAGTTTGCTGTTTGCTGCTCCAGCGGGAAGTGAGTGTGCAGAGCGACTTCCCTTCGGGCTACGGGGGCCACGTGCCTGTGGTGGGGCATCAGCTGCTGTTTAAAAACTGCAAAGAAGTTTTGGAAATAAAAAAAAGAGAAAAAGATCCTTCAAGAGATTCTTTCGGGGGCTTCGAGGCCAACGAAATGGGCTACCCCTACCCCACAAAAGGAGCCAAGTGCGCGCTCTAACAAGCTGCTGCTGCTGCTGCTGTTGCTGCTGCTGTTGCTGTTGCTGCTGCTGCTGCTGTTGCTGCTGCTGCTGCTGCTGTTGCTGCTGATGCAGTGGCACAGAGTAGCGGGAACCCCACACTTTCCTTTGCGATGATAACAGGAACGCACTGCAATATCGTAAAAAAATACTGTTTACCTCGTCGCATAAAACACCATAGGCACTGTGGGAAACATGAGTATCGTGCTAGTCCATTACCGCGGGAGCCCATCGTGGTTTCGCTGTTGCTGCGTAAGTTTGACATCTTGCAAAGCTAACTTCCACTGCAGCATGCTCATTTTCCTCGAGTGAGGGGCGTCTACTCACAGTACTTCGTAGACATGCTGCGGAACCGTATATAAAAGCGGAAACAATATAGTTTCACGGCGATTACCTTAAAAATACTCTACAATAAAACTATGACGAAGCTGTCGAACGTGCTAGTCTCGCCTCTCCGAGCTCCTCCGTATCCCTGAAATCCATCTGTGCCTTCACTGATCTCCTTACAGATGCGTTGATTCTGAGAGTAGACATGAATACCGACAAAATCATCAGCGCGTAGCCTAACGAAGCGCATCAGCAGCCGACTTACAGAAAGCGGTGGTCCGGGACAGAAAAGCCACCAACGCACCAACTAAAGTCCTCCCATAGCTCTTTCTGCAGGGACTAAATTGGGCAGATGCGATTCGAAAACTGCGCATTTACAACAAATGCAAGGTACATGGCTCTCTTTGATTGCCTTCAATCGGAATGATAAAGAAAATAACATGCATTCGGAGGCAGCACAAGAAAACTAGTCCATTTCACGCATGATGTTCGCCAAAATATGCCACAAGCAAGTTGCCTAGCCGGGAGAAAACGATTTAGATGAAAAGGCCAAAATGCAAAGCCCCAGAACTCATGCACGATGAAGCTTTCACCACGCCCACACTGCAAACCTTCTAGCGGAAAGCATCAACAGCGCTACACTATGTCCATCCAAACTACGTTGGCGCAGTCGACGCTGGCCTTCTGTCCTGTGCAGGCTGTAGTCCTGGTCAGCGCACAGCAGCAGCATACCCGTAAAACATGAGCAGAGACACTCATTCTAGCCTTAAAGCCTCGAACTACAGACAGCACAGGAGAAGCAGCGCAAATGCCTCCTCAATCACTTACATCAAGTAACTCACGCTTTCCTTCTGTTGACCACACCCCCACACTGTATTTTCAGTGCACTACGCTGGCACGCGACTTCTAAATTCGTCTTCACCGCAAGCAATCATCCAGTGAGACACTGGCGTGCCTGCCCAGGTATATACCCAAATGCTGCAAGAACACTACACACACGAATGCAGCAAAACACAATTCTGCATCGTCACGCACTTCCTTCAATACGCCCTCACTACCCGATTCTACCAGCCGTGAAAAGGCAACGCAGCAATGAGGTCACTTTTAAACGCCTTGTGCGCCTTGGATGCGCTCGGGTTGACGCCCCATTAGAGCACAATCATGCAGCATCCAGCACTATACATCACTTCTGCATCATAGCTGAACAGCATGTCTTGAGCATAACAATTGCTTGTGAGGCAATATGCCTACGCAAGCAGACACTATCCCCTACTCAAAGTTCAGGTGCTAAAGCCATTATATTAGATCAAAAAAAGCTTATACTGGCGGCCCGACAACACGTTGTTTCCTCTACAAATTTCCAGTTGTGTGCGACACCGTCCTTTTACGTAGCAGCCTACTTCTACGTAGCTTTTCGCCGCTTCGCAGCCGTACAAAAGGTCACTGAATCTATGTTTCATGAGGCAGCTTAGCATGAAGATGTATCATAGGTCCTTAACTGGTACTGCGGGCAAAGAGACACATTGTGACGAAACAGCTAAACGTGATGTAGCACGTGTACATACTCGCTAAGCCATCACCATCGGAACATTATGGACAACTTAAATGAATTCTTCGAGATTTTACACACGATAATCACGATAATACAGTTCATGCACCGAAGTTTGGCTCCTTTGCAACTCTCACAGGGCAGCATTTGACTGCCAAGTTTGAATGCCTAGTCTGCTTACGCAGGTGCTTGCTCAAGTGCTGCGCAGAAATTACAAAAGCCAAGGCAGCCAAACAAAATTTTGCATCACCACGCACTTCCTTCAACACGCTCTGACTTCCTAATTGTTTCCGCCATAAAAAGACAAGCCGGATTCGTATTTAACCCTTCGAGCGCCCTTTATGGACTCAACTTGGCGCCCAGTCAGGAATAAGTCGAGTAACAGGTCATCAAAACGCCGGAGCACCCTTCTGCATGATGTCAAAAAGCTATTGTCTGATTCACAGAAACAAAAATGTGTCCAAGCGTGCGAACATACTTGCTAAATCCCCATCTTCCATCAGAACTACAGAAAAGTGAAAAACTAAATGCAGCTTCCCGCAATCCACTTGAGATACATCCTGATACGGCATTCCATGAACATATTCTGCGCCTCTATTCCTTTTGTCAGCAAGCTTGCCAATATACGGTCGGAATTCTGCCATGTGAGAATGCCTGCCAACCTCCATTAACAAGCCAACCGCGAGTTATATATTCGAAGCGTGCACGTCAAACAGCTAAATCAGAACTTCGGAATCACGTCTCCGTGGAGCGGGCATGACATGCCACAGCTTTTCACCCCCAAGAGCCCCAACGACAAGCTGCGCATTACGTACCCTGTACATCCCGTGTCCGTCTCGTAACAACTTGGGGAGAGTACGGTTACGGACGTTCGAACCGCAGAGACCACAAGCATAACAACGCGAACTGTTCCTAAGTCATTCACATCAACCACCTCACGTCTTCCGTCTATACGCCATGCATTCACATTGTATCTTTCCACCACTGCTACACGCATCGTCTAAATTCATCTTTACTGCAATCTATCACCCAGTGAGGTACTAGCATGGCTGCCGAGGTATTTACCCAAGTGCTGCAAAAACACAACAAACACGAAGGGAGCCAAACAGAATTCTGCATCGTCACGCACTTCCTTCAGCACATCTTCACTCCCCGATTCTACCAGTTGTGAAAGGCAACGCATCACTAGGGAGGTCCCTTCTAAACGCTTCGAGTGCGTTAGGTGCACTTAGGTTGACGCCCTCTCAGAGCATAATCATGCAGCATTCAGCATTCTAAATCACTTCTGCATCATAGCTGAGCAGCATGTCTTGTCAGCATAGCACAACGACTGCTTGAGTGGCTCTAAGCTCACGCAAGCAGACAATATTCCTCAGTCAAATTTGATCTCGTAAGACCTCTATATTAGATCAAAAAAGCACATGCAACTCGTCGAGCCCTCTAAAGATTTCCACTTGTCTGCTACGTCCTACTTGTATGTAGCTCTTCTCCATTTCACAGCTGTACAAAATGTCTCTGAATCTATGTGACGTATCAGCTTAGTACGAAGATTGGTTGTCAGTTCTTAAGTAATACTGCGGGACAAAGTAACGTATTCCGACAAAGCAGAAAAGCGTGATGTGGCACGCAAACATACTTGCTAAGCTCTCACCATCGCAGCACAATGGAACAACCAAATGAATCCCTTGAAATCCTGTTTGCGATACCCCCAACACAGCAGTTCAAGTGACGGTATTCGGGTCTTCCAATAATTTGCCGGTTAACATGTGGGACTCCGGAACAAGGGACGACACTAGAATCTTGTCATGCATGTCCGTCAACCTTCGATAACAAACCAACAGGAAGTTCTACGTTCGAAGCGTGCGTCTCAAATAGCTGAGTCAAGACCATTGAATCAAGTCTCAGTGGGACCGATATGACATTCCACAGCTTTTCACTCCATTAACCAATGAAACAGCCCGCTGTCCACTAAGTACCGCTTACATCCCGTGGCCGTCTCGAAACAACCTGGAGCGAGTACGGTGACAGACGTTCGATCCCCAAAGAGCATGAGTGAAACAACATGAATGGTTTCTAAGTCGTCCACACCAACCATCACACGTCTTGTGCCCGTACGACATGCATTCACAATGTATCTTCAATTCACTACACTTGCAAGTATCGCCTAAATTCACCTTCACCGCAGGCGATCACCCAGTGAGGCCCTAGCATGCCTGCCGAGGTATTTGCCCAAATGATGCAAGAGCATTACACACACAGAGGCAGCCAAACAGAATCCTGCATCGCCACGCACTTCCTTCAATACGCTCTCACCCACTACTACCAGTCGTGAAGAGAAAATCTAGCACTGAGATCGCTTCTAAATGCGTTGTGTGCCTTGGATGTACTTAGTTTGATGCCTTGTTAGAGGATAATCATGCAGCATCTGGCACAATACGTCGTTTCTGCATCATAGCTGAGCAGCATGACATGAGCACAACAATGGCTTGTGCGGCACTAGGCTCATGCAGACAGACAGTATCCCTGTAGTCAAGCTTTAACTCGTAAAGCAACTCAGTTTAATGAAGAAAAAACATATATTGACATCCCGATGACTCGTCTAGCCCTCTAATGAATTCCGCTTGCGTGCTACACCGTACTTTTACGCAGCAACATGCTTGTAAGTAGCTTTTCGCCACCTCATAGCTGCACAAAATGTCACTGAATCTATGTTACACGAAGCAACATAGCATGAAGACGAATCGCCGGTCCTGAGAGACATCGTGGGCCGAGTAACACATCCAGAAAGATTAGCATTCGGATTGATTAGCAAGAAAAGAGATGGCAAGCGGACGTACTGGCTAAAATCCACGTCACATCTGCGTCATCAATGAGCCGAGCAATGCAGTTGACGTGCCACTTTGGGCATGCCTTGTTCAGCAGTTCATGCTTGGAGATCCTTTGTCTCCTCTACAGTCGCTGAGCAAATTGTGAACACTCGAACAGAGTCTTGCGATGCGGCGACCCCGGCCAAGCTTTTAAAACACATTAACCCAAAATGGCATGTCTGCAGCATGCCCTTACATAACTAAATCGCGATTATCGACAGCTTCTTCACGCCTCTGCCAAGGAGCTGAGAACCAACGAGCTAGCATATCTGCTTAGTCCTGAAGTCCCATCAGCCCATTTTCAATTTGGTTAAACCAGCACCTGCAGTCGCCACATTACGTCTGTCTTGTAGTGTGCTTAAGCAGTTTTGCTGCATCACTACTCGAAGACGGCCCAATTAAACCACGCGGCACTGGTTCGTGCGAATACAGCCACAAGGAGAGGCTGCCACCAGCGCAGACGTCTGGAGTCGTCAGGCTCAGTAGCCTTTCCCAACGTTTGCGGAAGTTGCCGCTGTGTGCCTCGACCTTTAGGACAAGGGAGTTGGAAGGATCCTCTCAAGACCACTTGTTTGGCGTCTTGGCCTCAGCATTATTTCGAAGAAAAATAATGAAAGCAGGCTTGCATTTCGACGCACACTCTGACAGCAAGTTCACACTAGCCAACTGTACGTCTCAGTTTGGGGGAAGGGCAGCTCAACGCAAGCAGCCTCCGTGCAGTCTAACTTTCACTTTGTCCGTGCATCTGTCTTGCACGTCTGATCAAATAGACCCTACTGAGATATCTGCGCAAAGTCAGGATTTTCCATAACTAGCGCGTCGAGGTACAATTCACTGTCAACACTTGCCGGTTTTGTAGAAGCAGAATAGCTATGCCTCATCAACGTTGCCCTGAAAAATTGGCGTTCAAAAAGCCAAAGCATTCCCAATATAAAATGTTCGCAAGTTGTTGATCCTTTTAGGTTCTTTCCTAATGTGCGGCAAATGCACACTGTGTACCTCTCGACGCACAACTACTTTCCGCCACCGTAGTTCCTAAACTACGCAGCTGTGGTGTCTTTAACCCATTTCATGGGCCCTGCACCATCGCGTAGAAAAACTGCTTTAGCTTGAATACGCGCCGCTAGTTCTGCGATGGACGCCCACAAAAGCTTATTTTTCATAATCCTTAAGGCTTTCTTATGTTGTTCATCTGTTTGCCCCACGGGCACAGACAGATTCCACGCAACTGTCCAACCACAACAGAATCTGAACCTGTCACTGTGAATCACTGCTCCCCGAAACAGTGATTCGCCAGCACGTTTGGACAGTTTCTACGGCCTTTCTAGAAACTAGTCACATGAAAGCCTGTAGTACCGCTCACAAGCTGAATTGAAGTTCCAAGTGCATGCTCGATCCTAGCCCCTTCATTGTTGGTCAACACCACCAGTAATTTCCGCAGCACTAACAAGACTGTGAGTCGATTCCCTCCACTCAACCACCAAAAATCAAGAAAAGCTGTAAGCGTAATCTTGGAGACTTCAAGAGAGCCACATTCTGCGTCTCTGAATTCCCTTAATTTGTTGCGCCACCGTTTAGGGAGCACAGAGACCTATCCAAATACTGTGACTTATAGTTTGGAGTGCAATGTACCACCTCGTCGTTTCTTTCGACGGCATAGGGCATTCGGCCGGCAACCTCCACAGCGTGCTGACCTTCTTCCATAGCGTGTTCCTGTGAACACTAGCCCTTCACTATTCAAGATGCTTCGCCTTTATTGCATCGGCCGGAAGCCCGAAACATCTTTATAAGCACAACCGAAGTTCTGGCACAGCGAGATAATTTTCCCAACAACTTAAAGGTTTAACTGACCCTAACGTGCTCTGTAGAGCACAGAAGGGTTGAATGCCCTCATTGCGGTTCTACGAAGGCCCGGATCGCAATTGTTGGCACTGTTGCTTCGGAGTTGATTGATAACGGCTTGGTTCCCTATGTCAAGCGTTCCAGAATAGGTTGTTTAAAGAGCTACTTTATCTTCAAACGCACGGGCTGCAGCACACGTACTTTTAACGTCGTAGGAAACGAGATGCTAGCCAGCCTTCGATGTAAACCGTGCTGTAAAAGATGAAGCCGCTTCTGTCACGATGTAACATTTCAACCTCATGAGATTGCGGTAGTCCTCCAATGTCATTCGGGATATTCGAACATTGGATCTACGTGCAGTGTTACCCCAAAGTAAGCACACTGCATGCATGATTAAATGCCAATTCAGAATGCTCATGGAACGAAATCGCAATTCCCTTGTCTCTTCGCTTTCTCTTTGCAAAGGCAAAATCAACATGCTACAGCCTGCCCTCAGCTTCAGGTGCAAAATTACAGTAGGACTCCCCTCCTGGACTTCAGCGAGGGGCATGCTTCCTCGCCTAAAACCAAGAGCCACAATGTGCAAAGTTTGACCTCAGGCACCAATTGCAGGCTTGATGCGTGAAGTGTGTTTGGCTCGTCCACAACCACAAGGTGAACCCGCACTCATATTTCTCCACATTACAAGCGAGCCACCCCCCACATCTTTTGGTCGCCCTGCTGACCACGCCAAATCAAGTTCGTCACTCTAGTGTGCCACACCACAGTACTCATTCAGTCCACAAACCGCTGTGGCAGTTTGCAATAGAACACCATGCAAGCCTGCACCATGCATACTTCGCTGCAGCGTAGCCCATTTCGAACAGACTGAAAAACAACAAGTTTCCTACTACAGCAGAATGAAGTGCCAGCAGGACTTGCCACACCAAGCTGCCTCGTACTGGCACCTCTCTCATTCTCTGCCCAGTCAATGCTGTTGCTGCCGTCGTCCTGCATCTTGCTTTTTTCCAGCACAGCATGCGCTCTTCGGGAAACTCATGTGTGTGCATAAACCCTTGCTTCTACTCACTGCCCCGCCCCGCCATGGAAAAGTGGCAAATGATCTATACAAAAGTTCCTTTTTGCCCACTACTCCGCGTGAAAACGCACCTTGCGATCTTTCCTGAAGGAGCTCTGTGCAAACACAGTGGGACGGGGCTCAAGAGCACGCCGCTACACTCCAAAAAAGCCAGCCCTGAAACGAGCTGACTTTTGAGCCACAGATGCATTCATGCAACGTCAAGGCGGTTGCTTTCTCCTCAGGTGTGGCGAAAGTTTTCTGCCAACATCTCAGGAGCTCTTTGTGCACACCGGAAGAGACTATGGCCTAGTCTGGTGAAGGCTGTCTCACTGGCATACCTGCCATTTCTAATGCACTGCAGTTCTGGTAATACTGGATTTCGTGGCCGCATTAAGCCTTCACTCTGTCACAGAGGCATTCGGGTTGGCTTTCAACACTCTATAAGTCACGCTCCCAATTCTGTGTGCATCCAATTTGCCCGCCAAGAGGGTTCTGAGCGTTTAAAAGAGCCATACACAACCTTCTATTCGTTCTTTTCGCTTGGCATGTGAGCTGCTTCCGAAAATCCGGTTGGGTTTCGCCAAAATCCAGCTCGCTGGAGAGAGCGCTCTGCAGAGTCGAATTCCGTTGCATTCACAACCAGTGTGCCAGCAAACGTATACTTCAATGTGTTTACTGAAACCAGACGCATCTCCACCCATGACAATTAGCTCCTTGGTGGCTCTGCAAGTGCTCAACAGGATCGGCTTACAGGGCAGCGAGGAAGTCCGCCGGTTTCCTTTCCGCCATCTAGACTTCTTGGCCGTGCTGAGCCTGCTGATTTTGCCATGACATTTTGAAAACACATCAACACGACGAACGCTGCAGCTAGAGCTGCAGCGACAGCGAAAAAGAGATGCAATGATGAGTCTCGCTGGCTCGGAATTCCCAGCCACCGGCTTTTGCTGCGCCAATGTAATGCAAAGCCGGACATTCTAAAAAAAGTCGGATGTCTGAAGAGAAACAACTTAAATCCGTTTAGCTCAAGATCTGGAGCGCGTCGCTCTTCTACCCGCCTGAGTTCGGCGTCCTCTCCGACACATAGAGTCAAGGCAGATATAAAGCTCAGAAAAAGAGGTATAAAGAGCTTGAAGAAAAGTAAATATTTAGTTTGAAGTCCCATTTTTGTCCCCTTTTGTCCATTTGAAGGAGGTTTCAGGGGGATGCTGCGGCAAAATCACCTGTCAAAATCACCTGTCAGGAGAAAGGAAGTGGTTGGCACCAAGTCTTAGCCTGTGTCCAAACTACAAGAACAAGACAACCACAGCCGGAAGCTGCTGATAAAAAACTCAGTAAAACCAAAGACCTTCCACTGAACAGGAGTGGACTAGATCTTCTGAGGTTGTTCGGTGCATGTGGCTTCCGGTTAGCTCATGCACTTGCCTGGGTGACCCAAGCCTGCACATGCTAGGAGAATAATTTAGCTTAGTCGCAGCCTCCACAGCAATGAAGGACGAAGAGGGTTATTTCACTGTCTTTTCATAGCATTGACCTTGGTCAGTTGTGCTCGACTTCTTTTTTCTGTTGGAAGTGGGAGGGCGCTCAAAAGTGGCGTGCACTGCATTATTTTCTCTGGCTCCGGGCCAATAACAACTCTGAAGACTACCTACGATTCTTCCTCCCTTCAAGAATTTTGTCCATCTTGTGGTTAATCGCACCACAGCTGAACGCGGTCCACAAGCCGCCATACTGGAGAAACGTAGCGACTGAACAGACGCCGCGATCGCAGTTGATGTCCACAAAAAGTCATTCTATTGTTTCTCCATAACTCTGGCCATTTCCAGTAATTTTTAGTGTCTGTTTTAGACTATGGCGGAAACATGCATCTTAGTGCGGTCTATGGCTGTCCCTTCGCCAGTTCTGGACCGGCAGGATCGTCGAAAGGCACAATGTCGTGTTCTTCCCCCTGTCACGACCTTTTTTCTTTCTGTGGGGGCACTTCTGCCACAGTTGAACTAAATTGGCAACCTGGACATTACAAGAGAAGCAGAAGCTGCGATCACTTGGACCCTCCCTCGAGAGGCCAAACTGGGGAGTGTCTGCCTGTGAGAAGCACTGGAGTTCTGGCCATAATAACTCGAGCGCTGAAAATTATGCCAGCGTCACAAGTACAATTGAATTTAATTTTCAAAAGGGTGAATTTTCTTCCTCTTATAACATCGCTATAATGCTTATGTAATGACTTAGCCTTTCAAGTGTTCGGTGCTTCACCAATTCACCCGATCTATCTATTTCCCTAAAGTAAGCCCTCCATTGTAGCCCTAGGAGCTTGTATTTCATCACTTGGCCTTGCATATATAAGTTGCTGCCTTGCCGTGTTCGTAGAACTGCGTGCACTGCGGCTAGGCACGCTCGTTAATGCAGCTCCGTAACGCCTATGCAGTTTCTGTCATGTTTCAGTCGCACGTATCATGTGGCTGCAGATCAACGGGGCCCAGGAGCAGCACTTAGAACTGTTAGAGCGACAGTTGCAGGTGGAGCCCAAGAAGAACAGCCGAAAGCCCTTCATATGTTGCTGGAGGGTGTGCTCAACCGCAAGTATGCCCTTAGGAATGCGTTGCGTCGAACTGCTGCTAAAGGCTCAACAGCCCTGCCATTCGGACAAAAGCAGGGAGATTATAGGCAAATACAGACCAAAACGAAGTAAACACATGGCAAAACACAAATAGAATAAGGTACATTTAGTTACACAAACCTCGGTGAGTACGAAAAAAAGTGGGCTAGGACAAAAGTGCATTATTGCACATATTTTCACATTCATATGACCTGATCACACGGCTTTTACTGGGGTACCATGATCACATATTCTTTTAGGAGATATTTCAGTGCAATTGCACGGTGACCCATCAGCAGCCCCCGGCCGTGCTGAGAGCGCAGGCGACGCGTCTCATGTCTCCATAGTTCTCTCGTCACTTTTCCGCATTATTGAAAATTAGTTACTTGATCTGGCTATTTAAATTTTTCAGTCGTCGCTGACTGTAAAGCAATGCAGCTCGAAACGTGGCAGCTGAGCACGGCAGCGACGCCGGAGCGGGCACTAGGAACGGAGGGAATGCTATTAAGCTTGGATCTTACCTCGCCATCTTTTAGACGAAATAAAGGTGAGACAAACTACTTTTGACGAAATGAAAGGAAAAAAGTCGTAGTTTGCTTAATCTTCGCTGCGACTGTGGCTCTTCCTCACATGTGATCGTTCGTGTGATATTTCCAAGTATTCGCGTTTCATGCGTAGGCTAACATTTTGATTGTGTATATAAGTTGTTGAAATCAGTTTCTAATCATTAGCTGCGATTTTGGAACGTCCGGGAGCGTTATGTCGTACAGAATGAGCTGCAGCTCTGCAACCACACAAACAGCTCGAGCATTCCAATCGCAATATTGGCAGAGCTGCCTATTATTTATTAGCGGCACGCTTCTCATACACTGAAATATAATGCAACTGTGCGGTCAGTGTAGCGGAAGGGTATATCTACCGGATGGATAGAGGGGAATGTCAACAAAATGTTGGCAGCTTGTTTCTTCAGCTATAGAAATCGATTGCAGAATAGCATAGCATAAGAGTAAGAGCAGAGTCTTATTTTTCTAGCAAAACAACGCAATGCTTCGAGTTTCAGTCTCACCGTCCAGTTGAGGCACTGATGCCGTAGGAAAGTATGTGCATTTTGCATTTGCCAGGAGTTTCACTGATGTGACTAAAAGAGGAGCTGGCATACCACATTGCATTAATTCATACTTTTACTATGATGCATTCGAAAAGGAAACAGCTTCCGGTAGAAAGGCCGCGCACAGTTCCCTGAGCCTTGTTCAAATCAAGTTAGGATAAATGACCCTTTTTATTATTGCAGTGGTGAATATGAGCATAATCTTAGTATTTTACGGCAATGACAAAACTAAGCCAAGAATGCCCAACAGCCTTTGATACTTTGGACATTTCGAGCAGAAGTTTCAGCTTGTTCCTCATAGCGGTAGCCCCGGTTACTCAAATCGACTTTTACTACTTCTTGTATCTACTGCCGCAAGAGCTCCAGTACTGCAGTTTCACCGGAAGTGCAATTCTCACAGCTGAAAGCCTGGAAAGCTTGCAGAGCCAAGAATAGCACTTTTAACTGAGAGCAGCATTTGTAGTAAAACTACAGTACTGAGGTTCTTGCCTTTGACATTATGAAGACACCATATCGGCTAGCAACTGCAAGAAACATTAACGCCGGTTTGAGGTGTTGGCCTCTGCAGGTTTTTGGTTTTGTTTCCGGAGTGATTGCTTTGGTGTGTTGAATCGGCGAAATGTGATGCGTTTTTGTCCAAATGGCTCGTAGCCATGGAAAAGCCCGCGAAGGCCCTAATAATGCTAGTTTGTTGGAGCTAATGAGCAAACAGATAGATAAATTGATACTGTAAAAGGCTTGGGAAACGCGTTTTGCAAGAGTTGATGGAGAATACAAGTAGAATTGCCGATGCTATATGCAGTACGTCTTGCGTCGCCACGCCACCGATACCTCAAAGAGCACTCAAAACCAGCAAAGATGCTAGGAAGACAAGGCGTGGCCCAGTGGTTTTATTCTGAGACTGGCGTGTGTTTGCGAATTCAGGAAAGTTGTCTTTGGACTATGGTTCATTACTACTCTTCAGCCTTGCCAACATAGTGCCTCCACCTCCAGCATTGAACTTTCTTTGAACCTTTATTTTGGTGCACTTCCTAAGAACACTCGTGTACAAGTACTTTTCAATCGGCAACACAGGATGGACCATCTTTAGACAAGAGGTGTTCTTGTTGGCAGTAAACTTCTCAGTTCACTTTGAGATATGCGAGTCACCTTCTGCCAAGAGGGGCAATGGACGCGTTTTCTATTTTGTAAATTATTGGTCAGTACATCACGCATATTTTCTCCACTGTGGAATACAATGGCAAGGATTTCGCCGGTGAACACTTGCAAAGATGGACGCTTCTGTACCGGGGCATTCTCCTGGGAAACTCCGGCGAAGAAAACCGGCACTTCCGTTTGATATAAAAATTTCCGTTTCGAGAGATGACAAAGTAGCAAACTATGCTGCTGCTGGCGACAAATTAGCGTCTCACTGAATTGCCAACTAGTCGGCTGCAGGTGTGGTTCCCTGTAGATTCACTTCTTGAATCTGCAAAGACTTTAAGCCAGTAGAGCAATAAGTTCGTTTGGCGCCGTATACAATATACAAAGAACCTCTAGTTGCTCGAGCGAATTAAGTTTGTTTGTTGCCCTTCATTTGCTCCCCTCCGTATCCAGCAACGCTGCGCACTTTCTTCACCAGGCTTTCCCAGCAGCCGGAGTGCAAAACTACGTGCAAAGTACATTTTAAGAAAATACAAATTCAGAAACTTCCGAAGTAGCATTTCTGTCGGCCACTTGGGCATAACCGCGTTCTGGGTGTGAAGTCAGAGCGCCCACGATTTGCTGCAGCACCTTTCACTACCTTAGCAAAATCGGGCTCGCCGAACTTCCCGTTTCCCGCCAGTCCACTTTATTTTTGTTTTGAGACCCCATTCTTAGCTGAGGGGGCTAAGAAAGAAGTGCATTTACAAGTAGTTGAGGCCGGCTCCACCCACTGGGGTGTGCTGCTGCAATTATTCCTTTGGCAGCGCCACGCACTGCGGTGCGCTGCTGTTGTTATTCGTTTCGCAGCGCCATACTAGCTAGCTAGCCACTCCCAGAGCATCCTGGCCCTAGCACGCATTGCCTGAAGCTCCCTAGCTAGCTGCTTGGCCTGCTGCCCGGGCCCCTCACCAGCGCAGTCTCTGGGTAGCCACGCCGCTGACTGCCTGGCTAGCTAGCTAGCTCGCTAGCTAGCTAGCTAGCTAGCTAGATAGATAGCCGAACACCCGGCTGCCTCTACAAGCACTGGGAAGCGACGGCAAATAAGTCCATTTCCTCCCGCAGAACCATCCCAGTACCTAGCTAGCCAACTAGCCACTGCTAGCCAGCTGGATAGCTACAGCTAACTAGCTATCTAGCTAGCCAGCTGGCTGAATAGCTAGCCACGCAGTGAGCGAGGTAAGGTCCTAGCTTGCTAGGCAGTAGCCTGGCTAGCTGCCTCTCTTCGCCTCTTGAAACAGATAAGTGAGCTCTGCTCTTGTGGCCAATGCAGAAAAACAATAAAACAAAAAGTGTTCAGAACAGTTGGGGGCCCCAAGGGCTACGCCTACAAGCCAAGCTGCACTTGGGGGCCTCAAAAACCCCCCCAGAGGACCCCCGGGGGCACCCCAAAGCGGCTCTAATGGGGGGCCCCTTAAAGGGGGTCCTCAACGAAAGGCCCCTAAAAAGAAACCCCTAAAAGGAGGCCTCCTTGGGGCCTTTGAAAGGGTTCTTAGAAGGAGGCCCTCAAAGGGGGCCCCTCAAAGAAGGGACCCACGTTGAACAGGGGCCCCTAAAAAGATATTTCCTGAAGAGAGCAGCGGACAAGAGTGTCCTAAAAAGGATCCTTAAAGGGGGCCTGGGGGCCCCCTTTGAAGGGGCCTGGGGGCCACTAAAGCGGCCCTAGAAAAGACCCTTAAAGGGGGCATAAGGGCCCTCCTTAAAGGGGCCTCGGGGCCCCCTTCAAGGGTCTTCTCTAGGAACGCTCTTGGCCCGTACTCCCCTTTGAAAACATCATTTTAGGGGCTCCTCCTTTTCTGAGGGCCCCCCCAGAAGAGGGCCCCAGAAGGGAGGGGTGCCCCCTTCAGGGGGCACCGTGAAGGGGGCACCCCTTCAGGGGACCCCCTCCAGGGGCCCCTTTAGGGGGGCCCCCTGAAAGGAGCCCCCTTTAGGGGGGCCCCCTCAAGGGGCCCCTGAAGGGGGGCCCCTTGAGATTTAAACCCCTTTAGGGTCGCATTCTAAAAACGTTTCTGTAAAAGGCTTTATTGGGGTGGCTCTTCTTGGTTTGGGGAAGGGCCTAAAGCCTCGGAGAGTTCTAAAAGCTGCTGCTCTAAAGCTGTATATTCAGCTTGTTTAGTTTCAGCCAGGCATTTGAGTTGCTGCAGCAGCAAGTGCTTTTGCTGCAGCGCTTGCTGCTGCTGCTGCTGCAGGTCCTGGACGGCAGCTGCGGCTTGCTGCTGCTGCTGGCGCTCTTCCTGCTGAAGCAGCTGCTCCTGCTGCTGCACCAGCCGCTGCAGCAGCTGCTGCTGCTGCTGGTGCTGCTGCTTGGCTTCCCTCACCCCCTCCAGGTGTTCTCTCTCGGCTTCCTGCAGCTGCTGCTGCTCGTTTTGCTGCTGCTGCTGCAGTTGCTGCAGATCTTCCTGCACAAGCTGCATGCGCTTTTCCAGAGTCTTCCGGCTCTGCTCCACAAGAAAAGATAAATCAGCCCCAAACCCTAAACCCTAAACCCTAAACCTCAAACCCTAAATCCAAAACCCTAGGCATGAATCCAAACCACGACGGACTGCATGCGCTCGCAGCCGGCAAACACTAGGCCACAAACCCTCAGCAGGAGTTTCAGAATAGGCTAGGGTTTAGGGTTTCTGGTCAGGGTTTGAGGGTATAGGGTTTACGAAAATCTGGGAGTTTATCGCATGAGACGAGGCGGGGCCCCTGGGGCTCACTGCCTAAACCCTAAACCCTCTTCTCAAACCCTAAACCCCAAAAGTGGATCTTTAGAGATTTTGAGTTATTTTGGCTGAGAGAAACGCTTGAGGGTTTAGGCTAAGGCTCGTGGTTCGGGCTGCAGCTTAAACCCCAAACACTAAACGCTTAACTCTGAACCCCAAACCCCAAACTCTTAACCCTAAACCCTGAAGCCCAAACCCTAAACCCTAGACCCTAAACATCAGCAGCTGAGGTGTACGTACTGCCAGGAGGTCTTTTATGGCCTTTTTCAACTTCTCAATTTCTTTCCCCAACCGCTGGCGTTGCTGCTGAGTCTGCGCATCAAAAGAAGCAGCAGAACCCTCCAAACTGCAGCTAGCTAGCTGGCCAGCTAGCTGGCTAGCTGGCTGGCTAGCTGCATGGATAGCTGGCTAGTTAGCTGGCTCGCTAGCCAGCTGGCTGGCTGGGTAGCTAGCTGGTTAGCAAGCTGGAAAGCTTGCTAGCAAACTCGGGGTCTTGGCTAGCTACCAGCATAACAGCCTGCCTGCTAGCTAGCAAGCTAGCTAGCTAGCTATCAAGCCAGGCAGGCTATTACGCTGCTAGCTAGCTAGCTAGCTAGCTAGCTAGCTAGCTGGCGAGGTGTACGTACACCGGGAGCGTGCAGCTAACGACTTGCCTCTTCCTTCGCCTCTTCCTCGAGACGCATTACCCGCAGCATTTCTTTCTTCAGCTCCGTCCAGTCCACCCCCAGCTGCAGCAGCAGCAGCAGCAGCAGCAAGGGTATGCGGGCCTCAGCAGCAGCAACCAGAGGACCGCTGGTGTTTCTATTGCAAAAAAAAAGTAAATTGAGGAAAACAAAAACTGGCAGCCCCACATCATTTTCACTTGATCTAAATAAGTCTCCATCATAATTTGATTTTTTTATTCGTCTTTTTAAATTATTTCATTATTATTGTTGAGGAAGCTCAGACTCGATAGCAGCAGCAGCAGCAGTAGCAAAGGGTGCAGCAGCAGCAGCAGCAAAAAGTGCAGCAAAAGCAGCCACAGCAGCAAACGGTGGAGCTGCAGCAGCAGCAGCAAAAGAGGCAGCAGCAGCAGCAGCAGCAAATTCGCAACTGCAGCAGCACTAACGCTGTCGCTTCAAAGCCTTGAAACGAGAGAGTCTCTCCGGCTTACTATCTCCTTGGTTGCTCGTTTTACATCACATGCAGCAGCAGCAGCAACAGCAGCAACAGCGCGCTCAGCGGCGGCGCTTCCGCCGCTGCCAGCAGCAGCAGCAGCAGCACCGCCTGCAGCAGCAGCAGCAGCAGGGACCGTCTCCATCTTCGGCAAAGCACTCCAAGCTTCTGCTGTCTGCAGCTTCCCAGAAACTGCTAGCTGCGCCATGTTGCTGAGAGCGTCGTTAACCTGCGGCAGCAAACGCACACGGCCGCAGCAGCTGCAGCTGCAGCACAGCAGCAGCAGCAGCAGTAGCAGCAAACGCAGCAGCAAAAGCCGTAAACAGGCATTACCGATTGGCCCGCAATGCGCAGCTTCTCCGAGTCGTCAGCAATCTGCAACAGACGCAACGAAGGAGAAGCCAGAGCATGCAACAGCAGCAGCAACAACAGCTGCAGCAGCAACAGCTGCGCCAGCAGCAGCTGCAGCAGCAGCTGCAGCAGAAGCAGCACGAAAGGGTGCAGCTGCGCCTACTTTGTCCACGAGATCCTGAAGCCCCTCACTTAAGACTTCAATTTCCTGAGGGGGAGCAGCAGCAGCAGCAGCAGCAGCAATAGCCGCAGCAAAATGAGTAAACTGCCACAGGAAGCAGCAGCAGCAACAGCATTCTTAACCAAAATGGCCAAAGATTCGACAGCCACTCAAAATGATGTGTCTAAAATCTAAACCCTAAACCCTAAACCCTAGACCGAAAACCCTGCAGCAGCGACATTTATGTTGAATTAACACAAACCCTCGACCCTCAACCCTAGACCCTAAACTCCAAAACCTCAAAAACAAACCCTAAACCCTAAAGCCCCAGAATCGCTGTTTCAGCATTTCCTTGAGTATACGCCCTGAGCTCTAAACCCTAAACCCTAAACACTAAACTCCTGGCCGTAGACCCTAGAAGTCGCTGCTTCTTCCCTTTGAGCGTGCCTCCTAAACTCTAAACCGTAAACCCTAAACCCTAAACCCTTTCTCACTTTAGCGCGATGAGAAACTCCGTCCCGCAGGCGAGCCACGTCATGGCGAATCCTCTCCACCTCGGCCTTGTCAATCTGCGCAAAGCCCTAAGCCTTAAACCCTAAACCCTAAATCCTATGCCCTAAACCATTATCCCATTGTGTTAAGCCACGAAGTGCCGCATAACCTGCAGCTGAAAGCTTCGAGTCTTCCTTGACACCCCTACAGTGCAAACTCTAACAGTCAAACCAAACCCTAAACCCTAAACCCTAAACCCTAAACTCTGAGGAGCTTCACCCCTTGGGCCTTGACGCGCTCCTCCAGCCTTTTCACTTCTTTTAGTGCTGCCTTTTGCTGCTGCAGCAACGAGTCTCTTTCTGCTTCTGTTGCTGCAGCCACGCTCTCCTGCAGCAGCAGCCACAAACCCTAAACCCTAAGCCCTAAACCCCAAACCCTTAACCCTAAACCCTATACCTAAACCCTACAGGCACCACTAACGCAATCCAGGCAACGCCGCCAAGCACCCACAAGCACGCTGCATGCCTCACTCAAAAGTGCACCTTAGGGTTTAGGGCTTAGGGTTTAGGGTTTATGGTTTAGAACTCGCCTCGTTAGATATCTCAGATCGAGTTTCAGCAATTTGTCGGCGAAGAGAATCCGCCTCTCTCCTGAGCTGCTCTATTGTATCCTGAAGGAGCAGCAGCAACAAAAACCAAGTGCTGCTGCTGCTGCTGCAGCTGCTGCAGTTGCTCTGACTGCAGCAGCAGCAGCAGCGGCAGCTGCTGCTGCTGCTGCTGCAGTGACTTTGGCTGCAGCAGCAGCAGCTGCTGCTGCTGCTGCTGGTGGGAAGTGGTCATACCATCAAAGAGGCGTTATCGCGTAACTCTGTCTCTATTCCAGCGAGCTGCTGCTGCTGCTGCTGTAGCTGCTGTTGCATTTGCTGCTGCGCAGTCTCTGCGTCTCTCTTCATAGCCTGAAGCTGCCCCACTGCAGCAGCAGCAGCAACAGCAAGACATAGCAGCAGCAGCAGCAGCAGCAAGACATAGCAGCAGCAGCAGAGGCACACGATCTCCATGGGTAACTTGAGGATACAAAATAGACCTAAGAACTCAAACTCCGAGTAAAGATGGATAGACCCAAGGTCCCCAAACCCTAAACCCTAAACCCTAAACCCTTGAGACGCACAGACAGCTGTACGCAAAGCCTGAGGGTCTTTACCCAACTGGGGATAGGCAGCAGCCACCAGTTTGCCCACAACATCTGCTGGACCCTGCATGCACATAACAAACCCTAAACCCCTAAACCCTAAACCCTAAACCCTAGAGCTGACGCCCCAAACCGTCGCCCTAAAACCCGCTAAACTGTCTCCCTAGATCTGCTTCTAAACCCTCGCTTTCGACTCTGGCCCTTAACCCTCCCCTTTAGTATTCTCTTAAAAGCCGCCAAAGGTTTGTTTTAAACCCTAGCTAAACCCTCGCTTCAACCTCTGTTCTAAACCCTCTAGAAACCCTCGCCTCAAACCCTTCCTTCAAACCCTCTTCAAAGCCTCTAGAACCCTCGCTTCAAACCCTCGCCCTAAACCCCACCTTGAACCCTCTCCCTAAAGACCTTTCAAACCTCCAAACCCTCACCTTGAACCCTCTCATTTGAAACTCTTTTCATAAACCCTCTCTCAAAACCCTTTTACAACCTCTAAACCCTTGTCTTAAACCCTTTTTAAACCCTCTCCTCCAACTCTTTTCTAAAGCTTCAAACCCTCGCGCTAAACCCCATTTTAAACCCTCTTCCTGAACCCCCTTTGAGTTCGTTTCTAAAACCCCTTCTAAAACCCCTCTTAAAGGCTTAAAACCCTTTTTCAAACCCTTTCTCAAAACCCTTTTTTAAAGCCCTAACCCTCGCCGTAAAACCCTCGCCTCAAGCGCATTGAGGGTCTTCCAAACCCTCTTTTTGAATCCCCTCTCGAAAACCTATTTTAGGGTTTCGAGCCCTCGCCCGCCCCCCGTTCGAAAGGGCGCAGACCCGTGGGGGCTGTAAACCCTTGCAAAGGCCCGCGCAAACCCTTGCAAAACCCTTTTTTAGGGCTTACGGAGCATTCCGAGGTTTCTTCTTCTTGAAAGAAAAATTCATTTTCGTAAATCAAAAGTTCACAAAGCCAACTGAGGGCCGCCAAGTGGTGGGGCCACTGGTGGCCTGTGCCTGGGGCCAACATGGCGCTTTTGCTTATGGGAAAGGGGTACCTGAGTGGAAAAAAAGCGAATCTAGAGAATTTAAATCAATTAAAATCAATTAAAATCAATTAAAATCAATTAAATTCAATTAAAATGAAGTAAAATTGAAACATCGAAAAAAATCGCCTATTTCACTCCCGATGTGCTGTTCAAGTTTCGACGCACAAAAGTCAAAACCCCAAAAATCAAAAAATTCAAAAAGCATTTTTCAAAAAAACTGACTTAAAATGCATGAAACGCAATTAAAATAAATAAAAATAAATAAATAAAGTAAATAAATAAATAAATGAATAAAAGCAAATGACAAATTGAAGATAATTCATTACATGCGTTTTGATGGTGAGCCGGCGCGGCCGCGAGAGAGTTGAAAATCCAATAAAGAGAGTTTCAAATAAATAAATAAACAAATAAGTAAATAATAATTAAATAAATAATAAATAAATGATGAACGAATATATAAATAAATAAATAATAATTGAATAATTAATAAATTAAACCTTTTTAAATTCAAGTTTAGTCGAGAATACAGCCTAAGGACTTCACAATTAAATGTAATTAAGTTGAGGCTGCCTTGGCATTTAGTTTGAGTCGCTTCAGCTAAACCCTAAACCCTAGACCCAAACCCTAAACCCTAAACCCTCAATTCAAGCCGTTAACTCTAAATCCTAAACCCTAGACTCAAAACCTGAACTTTAAGCCCTAATCGCAAACGCCAAACCCTAAACCCTAGACCTAAAGCCTGGACCCTAGGCCCAAGATCTAGAGCCCAAACCCTAAACCCTGAGCCCCAAACCCTTAACCCGCGCTCTAAACCCTAAACCCTAAACCCTAAACCCTAGGCCCACCCGATTTCCTTGAATAGTCTGGGGACTTCGTCGTTTACATTTTCTGCAGTTATTTTAACAGAGTCATCAAAGCAGCGCCTGAAATAAAAAAATAAAAGTAAATAAAAAATAAAAAATAAAATAAATAAATGAATTTAAATTAATTAACTTGGATCAGACGATTCGAAGATATAAACCCGCGACAAACAAATCCCCATAACAGCGGCAGCAACAGCAGCAGCAGCAGATTCAGCAGCAGCAGCAGTTATTCACACAACCGGCCTAGGCAATTCTAAAGGTATTTCTTCCAATTCAAAGATGCTAGAGCAGCAGCAGCAGCAGCAGCAGCAGCTGCTGCTGCTGCTGCTGCTGCTGCAGTTGCTGCTGCAGTTGCTGCTGCACTTGCTGCTGCTGCAGCTTTTCAGTTTAAGTGCAACTTTCAGACAGCTAGTTTGGCTGACGCTTTATCGCCTTTCTGTTCATCTAGTGCTGGCCACAGCCCACCCCAAACCCTCAACCCTAAACCCTAAACCCTAAACCCTCAACCCTGCGCGCTAAGGAGCCCGAAACTGAAAGGTGCCTTCAGTGCAATGAACTGCCGTCCGTATAGCTTAGGCAGTTGAGCCTAGGGTTTAGTTATTAGAGTCTAGGGTTTAGGGTTTAGGGTTTAGCACCTGAAGAGGTGACCCCATATTTCAATCAGGAGAGACCGCTGGGGGCTGCTCAAAGCCTTGGCCGAAAGAGGCCCCGGAAATTCGGAAAACGACAAAAACCTGAGATGACAAACCCTAAACCCTAAACCCTAAACCCTAAAAGACCAGGGAGACCTAAACCCTAAGGGCAGCTGCTGCGACTGCAAACCCCTCGAAGCTCTAGGGTCGCGCGCAGCGGCTGCGGCGAGACGCAGCGAGCCAAAACGAGGGCTTAGGGTTTAGGGTTTAAGGTTTAGGGTTTAGAGTTTGCCTGGTTATTGTCCTGAGGGCGTCTCGCTTGAAACTGTCTTGAGACTGGAGACTCTTCAGCTTGGAGGTCTCGGCGCTGCGTTTGCCTCTTCTGTAGGTGCTGTGCAGGGTTTTGTCGGCTGCAGAGCTCGCAAACCCTAAACCCTAAACCCTAAACCCTAAACCCTAAACCCTAAACCCTAGGCGCCGCCTACCCGTATTCACAGCTTTGTAAAAGGAAAAGTCGCTCAGCTCCCGCGGCTGCTGGCTGTCGAGAGGAAGAGAAGAAGCTGCAGCTGCGACGCAACATGCAAACCCTAAACCCTAAACCCTAAACCCTAAATCCCGTGAATCTGCATCTGAAGATAACGCTAAATAGCGAGGAGAGGCTTACAGGTGTTGGCCGAGCGGAAAGGAGAAGTAGGCCCCCCTATTAAAGGCTCCATCCTGGAAAAAATTAGGGTTTAGGGTTTAGGGTTTGGCCCTATCAATATCGAGGGCTTTCCGTCCAAAGTGCAACTCGCAAACCCTAAACCCTCGCCCTAGCCAACACGCCATAGGCCCTGTACCCTAGCCGTTGCCAGCGAGATGCAAACCCTAAACCCTAAACCCTCAACTTCGCGGTAGACACACGGCCTAAATCCTAAACCCTAAACCCTAGGCCCTGAACTCCAAGTCGCTGCAGCGCTTTGGTGGGCAGCAGCGCTGCAAACCTGCGAAGACACCGGCGAGAGCTGATGGGTTTTTGGGGGTTCTCTGGGGTCAGAGAGGGGCAATTTTAAAATTTAAATATATTATAAGAAGAAAAATAAGAATACAAAAGAAGAATAATGCAAAAGGCTGGCAAAATGAGTGGGTGTGGCCTACAAACCCTCCGGGGGGTTCGGCGGGCGGTGCGCAGCTGGACTCAGGTCTACGTACACCCGAGCTCGCGAGAAGCCAAAACGCGGAAATAAACCCTTTAAATGTATTTTATTTATATAATTAATTTTAAATGGCCGCCGCGGCAGCCTGGGGGCCCCCCCAAGCCCCAGAACCACCCACTTCCCACTAGCAGGGAAGCTGAGGTGTACGTACACCTGTAACTCCGGGAAACCTCGACTCCTTTGACTTCTTTTGGCATTTCTATTTTTATTCCAATTTCTCTTTTCCGCTGCCGACTTAATCACAGCAAACCCGGAACAACCCCACCCATAAACACCCCGGCTGCTCAGCTTTCTATGAATGCTTAGAACTTCTTTAGTTAATTCTTTTTCACTTCTTTTTATTTTACATTTTTTGAAGTCCTCCAGCGCTGCTACTCGCAGCAGATGCCTCCGCCAAACCCTCGGGGCCTTTTCCTTCTGCCTTCGGGGTCTCGATTGCGCTGTTTAGGGTTTAGGGTTTACGGTCTAGGATTAAGAGCCTAGGGTTTGCGCTCTAGGGTTTAGGGTTTAGGGTTTGGGGCCCCAAGAGCCCCACCATTCGATCCGGAACTTGAGGGCTCCTTGTTCGAAGAAATGACAAGTGCGCCGTAATTTATTCCAAGGCGGGATTAGGGTTTAGGGTTTAGGGTTTAGGGTTTAGGGGTTAGGGTTTGGGGTTTAGGGCTTAGGGTCTAGGGTTCATTTTGTGTGCAGCTGAAGTTCTGAAAATCAAAAGTGACTGCGTCATACTGGACGGCAAGCAGCTTGACATCGAGTAAAGCTAAACCCTAAACCCTAAATCCCAAGCCCTAAACCCCAAATCCTAAACTCCAAACCCTAAAGACAAGCCCTACATCCTAAAGCCCAAAATGCTTGCAAATGTGGGCGCCTAAATTAGCTAGGAAAGCTTCTCGGGATTCGCCCTTGAGACTTATGCTTAAGGGTACAGCGTTAAGGGTTTAGGGTTTAGGGTTTAGGGTTTAGGGTTTGAGTGGTCAGGAAGTGGGATTTCCCTTATCAAGATGCTGCCCTCCGCCTGCAGCGGCCCGACTTGAAAATTTTACCTGTGCAGAAGGCATGCAGCTGCGTAAGCCCTAAACACTAAACCCTAAACCCTAACCCTAAACCCTA
>NW_013541495.1:59842-66938 GCF_000499545.2 Eimeria tenella
CTAAACCCTAACCCTAAACCCTAAACCCTAGGTCTTTAAACTTAAACTGTGAGCTCTAGATCGCCAGGTAGAAGCAGCAGAAAGAGCCGGTCGCTGAACCTCGAGGCAGGGGGTTTCGGGCTTAGACTTGGAGGGTTTAGGGTTTAGAGTTTAGGGTTTAGGGTTTAGGGTTTGTGCTGCTGTTGCGCCGTGTGTGTGCCCCAGATGACTGCAGCAACATTTGCTGCTGCTAAGGGAGCAGCAGCTCATGCTGCTGTTGTTGGCGTTGTGACTTCTGTCTCAGACCCTCGCGGAGTCGCCAGTAAACCCTCAGCAGCATACACCAGGGTCTAGGGTTTAGGGTGTAGGGTTTAGGGTTTAGGGTTTGGAGTCATTCTGTGGGCCTGCTGGGGTTGCTGCAGATGAAATGAAATGGTGCTGGATCTTGTGGGACACAAAGTCAGCCTCCGTTGCTGCTGCTGCTGCTGCTGCTATTGTTGTTGCTGCTGCTAATGTTGCGGCTACTACTGCTGCTGTTGCTGCTGCTGCTCCCCTTGTGGCTATTCCGGCTGTTGCTGCTGCTGTTGCTGCTGCTGCTACTGTTGCTGCTGTTGCTGCCGCCGTTGCTGCTTTTTATGGTCCTGCTGCTGTCGCTGTTGGTCCTGCTGCTGCTGCTGCTGATGCTGCTGTTGATACTGCTGCTGCTGCTGCTGACACTGCTGCTGCTGCTGCTGCTGAGAACTTTAAATGGGTTTGGCTATTATATTTCAGGGAGACAAATTTGCTGCTTTCTTTTCGTGGGGAGGAGCTTTGGAGCTGCCTTAGGCAAGCCCCCCTAGTCTTAGGGTTTAGGGTTTAGGGTTTAGGGTCTAGGGTTTAGGATTTAGGGTTTGGGGTTTGGGCTATGGGCAGCTTCGAGCCTGCAAAGATAGTAGGAGACCTCCATGTCGCATCCGCTCCTTCTATTCTGCCCTTGTCTTCAGCTCTGAACAGCTAGGGCCTAGGCTTTATGGTTTAGGGTTTAGGGTTTAGGGTTTAGGGTTTAGGGTTTGCGCAGGAAGAAGGGCATTCAGCCGGGGGACTTGGTTGCAGTGCTAAACCCTTCTTTGCTTCCAAAGGCCGAAGGCTCCGATTCGCGAGCAGCAGCAGTCGAAGATGATGACCAAATTCTCAAAGTGCAGCTCCAAACCCTGAACCCTAAACCCTAAACCCTAAGCCCTAAACCCTAGGCAGTAGGGCGCATCCAGGATCTGCGGCAGCTGCGTCGGCCAGAGTCCAGATAAGTCCAGCTCACGCTCTCTCCACTTGCTTTCGGAAACCTCAGGCCCAGGGTTTAGGGTTTATGGTTTAGGGTTTAGGGTTTAGGGTTTGTGTGCAGCTGGGCGCCGTCAAAGGAATAGTTCGCTGCAGCGCTATGACTCGCCGCCAACTTCAGTGCAGACAAATGGTCCATCTGTAAGTCATCAAAACCCTAAACTCAGGGGCCCCCAAGGGGCCCCTTAGGCTTGTTCGAGGGCACCCGATAGAGTCCTTCAAGGGGGCCTCCAAGGGGCCACTGGGGGGCCCCCCAAGGGGCCCCTTGAGGGGCCCCTAGGGCCATACTAGGGGCCTCTAGAAAAGGTCATAGCTAAAGAAATTTGCCCCTATTTTGCCGTTGCTGCTGTTGCTGCTATTGCTGCTGCTGGAAACTTGCTGCTGCTGCTGCTGCTGCTGCTTCTGCTGCTGCTGCAGGCCTAGCATGGGGGAGTACTGCCGTTTCCACGTGAACTGCAAAGACAGGCAGCACAAGGGTCCTGCTGCTGCTGCTGCTGCTGCTGCTGATGCTGCTGCTTCTATTGGTGAGCTGCTGTGCGGCGCGGACCAAGAAAGGCGGAAGGCCATTCTCCACAAGCTTGTTCCTTCTGCTGCTGCAGCAGAAGCAGCAGCAGCAGCTGCTGCTGCTGCTGCTGCTGAAGTTGACGCACTTAAGGCAAAGCCAAGTCAGAATCAGCTGCTGCAGCAAAAGGAAAACCTCTCGCTGCAGCAGAAGCATGCGAAGCAGCAAGCAATGAGCAGTGAGGGAAGCTGCTGCTGTTGCTGCTGTTGCTGCCCCTTGCTGCCGCTTCTGCTGCTGCGCCCCACACTGATGGAGATGCGGCTGCTGCCTCGTTGCCAGATGTAGCAGCTCCTGCTGCTGCTGTACTGCTGCAAGCAACAAGTTTGGTGCTGCTGCTACTGGCGGTTCTGCTGCTGCTGCTGCTCTTATCACTCGTTCTGCTACTGCCGCCGTTGTATGTGCTTCGGCTGCTCTTGTTGCTGCCCTTGCTTCTGCTGCAGAGCTCCTGCAGCGCAACTTGATGCTGCAGCAGTCCTGCAGCAGATCGCCCCCGTCTACAGACAGCAGCAGCAATCTAAACAGCAGCAATCTAAGAAGCGGCAGCAGTAGCAGCAGCACCAAGTCTGCCATTAGCAGCAGTAGCAGCAGCACCAAATCTGCCAGCAGCAGCAGCCAAGGCAGCAGCAGCAGCAGCCAAGGCAGCAGCAGCAGCAGCCAAGGCAGCAGCAGCAGCAGCCAAGGCAGAAGCAGCAGCAGCAGCAACAGAAGCAACAGCCATCCAGCCAGCAGCAGCCGTTCCCCTGCCACCAGCAGCAGCAGCAGCAGCAATAGCAGCACCGGCAGCAGCAACAGCGGCAGCAGCAGCAGTAGCAGCAACATCATCCCCGGCAACAGCAGCACCAGCAACGGCAGCAGCAGCAGCAGCAGCAACATAGCAGAGAGGGACCAGCAGGCAGCTCAGGCATTTGTCAAAAAGCTCAAGGAGATTGTAGAGCTCCCAGCTGTACGTACACTGCAGCACTGCTGCTGCCGCCGCTGCTGCTGCTGTTGCTGCTGCTGCTGTTGCTGGTGCTGCTGCTGCTGTTTCACAACACTTAGACGTGCGTCATGTCTAAACGGCAGCAACAGCAGCTGCTGCTGCTGTCATCAGAGCTATTCCCGTTGCTGTTTCCGCTGCTGGCATCGCAGCTGTTTCTGCTGCTGCTGCTGCAGCTATTGCTGCTGCTGCTGCTGTTGCTGCTGCTAGGGTTTCTGTGCTTCTGGTTTTCTGCTGCTTGCAGAGCAGCAGCCGCGACATGGCCCTCGCCATTCAGCTGTCTCTAGTCCGCCGCATGCGTTTTGACGGGGCCCCACACTTAGCAGCAGAAGCAAAAAGTCTTCATTTGCTGCTGCTGCTGCACCCCAACGCCGTAAGCCCTGCTGCTGCTGCTGCTACTGGGCCTTGGCTGCTGCTGATGCGTGGCTGCTGCTGCTGCTGCTTTTGCTGCGGTCGCTGCAGCTAATCAGGGCCTGCTGCTGCTGCCGTTGCTGCTGGTGCTGGTTCGGGATTGCTGCTGCTGTTGCTGCTCCCGCAACTGCTAAGTAACGTCTGCTGCTGCTGCTGCTGCTGCTGCTGCTCAGTGCCTGCTGCTGCGGTCCTGCTGAGTTGCTGCCGCCCCTGTCTCTTGCTGCTGCTGGTGTTCTGTTGCTGCTGCTGTTGGAACTGTGCTGCTGCTGCTGCCGCCACAGCTACTCGCTTTGGTGCAGGCACTGGCTGCTGGCCCATAACTGCAGCAGCAGCTTTAAAGAGAACTTAAATCCCGTTTGCTACTGCTGCTTATGCTGTTCCTGCTGCTGCTGCTGCTGCAGGAAATAGCCCTGCTGGCCTTCAAAAACTATCGCTATCTGCACCAAATTGCTACAGTTATGCCACAGAGAAGCCAGAAGCAAAAGCAACAGCAGCAGGAACGGCAGCAGCAGCAGCAGCAGCAGCAGCAGCAGCCGGGAAGGGTTGCCGCAGCAAGAGCAGCGGCGTCTGCTTCTGCTGCTGCTCCAGCGAAGTCGCCAGGCAGCTGCGCTGCACAGCCCCAGGCAGCAGCAGCAGCAGCAGCAGCACCCGCAGCAGCAGCAGCAACAGCAGCAGGTGGACCCCGTCCGCTGCTGCCGCCGCTAGAGACAGCAGCAGACACCCGAAAAGCCCTTAAGGCCCTCACAAAAGGGAATTTGGTAGCAGCAGCAGCAGCAGCAATGAAGCAGACGCAGCGGGCTGGGGAGGCTTTGGATGTTGCTGCAGCAAAGCAGCAGAAGCGGGCCCTGAGGGAGCAGCAGCAGCAGCAGCAGCAGCAGCAGCATGCAGCCAAGAAGCTGCAGCGTACGGCGCCAACCAGCCCAGCAGCAGCAGCAGCAGCTGCTGCTGCTGCAGCACAGCAGCAAAAAGACATTCTTGAGAAAATGCTGCAACTTAAATCCTCAGTAGCGGATATTGTCGACCAAGTAGCTGCTGCTGCTGCTGCTTTTTTGCTGCTGCTGCTGCTGTTTTGTTGCTGTTGCTGCCCCTGTTACCCATTGCGGCCGCTGCACTGCAGCAGCTGCAGCTCTCTTTGCTGCGTGTGCTGCTCTCGCCGTTGCTGCTGCTGCCGCCGTTACTGCTGCTGCTGCTGCGTTGCCGCTGCTACTGCTGCGTCACTTATTGCTGCTGCTGCTGCTGCTGCGCTGCTTATGCGCAGGAAGACTGGCAGCAGCAGCTGGAGCGGCTGCGGCTGCTGGAGGCCTCAGACATAAAACATGAATTTAAACAAACAATTAAAGAGACAACTGTCTCCGCCTTCTTCTGTCTCCAGGTTCCCACCTAGGGTTTAGGGTTTACGGTTTAGGGTTTACAGTTTAGATTTTAGGGTTTGGAGTTCGGGGTTCCGTCCGCTTTCAAGGTTGGCTCAGCAGCGACCAGGAAACCCCTGTGCAGCATGGAGGACGGACGGTTTAGGGTTTAGGGTTTAGGGTTTAGAGTTTAGGGTGTGGGGTTTGGGGTTCAGGGTCTAGGGTTTAGGGTTTAGGGTTTTGGGTTTGTGTGGGTGTCTCTTGGTTGTGTGTGAATCCGCGTGCTTTCCGCGTCCGGGGTCGAAGGACTAGGCTTTAGGGTTTAGGGTATAGGGTTTAGGGTTTAGGGTTTGCGCTGCAGTGCGAGAAATACTCGGACCGGCTAAACCCTGTTTGCCAGCAGCAGCAGCACCACCAAACCCTCAGAAAAGCAACAAAGCGGCTGCTGCAGTGCTGCAACTGCGGCTTCAAACCCATTCAAACCCTCAACAACCAACTCCCCGATGGATGTCCCAGGCACTAAACCCTAAACCCTAAACGCTAAACCCTAAACCCTGACCCCAGGCGCTAGGCGCTAGGTGCTGCAACTGCGGCTTCAAACCCATTCAAACCCTCAACAACCAACTCCCCGATGGATGTCCCAGGCACTAAACCCTAAACCCTAAACCCCAAACCCTAGTATCTGCGGCTGCGGCTTTAAACCCATTCAAACCCTCATTAGCCAGCTGTCAATGGACGCGCCACCTCGCAAACCCTAAACCCTAAACCCTAGACCCTGTGACGCGCGCGGGAGCGCGCGTTCTGCTTCCCAGCCCCAAACCCTAAACCCCAAACCCTAAACCCTAAACCCTGCGGGTTTGTGCAGGTGCCGCTGCGCCTCAAAAGATATAAACTTTCGCGTGATCTCCCTATACACCCCAAAGGCGGAGCGGCTGCTGGAGCAGGAGAAGTTGTCTTTGGAGTACATACACCCGAAGTGGAGTTTTAATTCTTTTACTTTATTAATTTATTATTTATTTATTTATTTATTTATTTATTACTATTTTTTTATTTATTTCTTTTATTCAATTCTCCAATAATAGACTCAAGGCAACCAAACCCTCCTGTGTCTCTTGCCTGCTGCAGCGGCACAGAAGTCGCCCCGTACAAGCAGCAACAGCAGCAGCAGCAGCAGCAGCAGCAGCAGCAGCAGCAGCGGGATGACGCAGCAGCAGATGAGAACTTCCTTGACCACCCGGACCTCCCAACCCACTCTTAACAAAATTAATAAACTCAGGGGCCCCCATGGACTGCTGGGGGCCCCCCGAGAGAGAGGGGGGCCCCCCGCAAGGGGGCCCCTATACGGTACTGGGGCGCCGCGAATCCCCACAGGGTACTAGGAGGCCCCCAGAGTAGACTCCATGGGGGCCCCCAAAACTCAATAGAGCACTGGGGGGCCCCCAGAGGGGGCCCTATGGGGGCCTCCGTGCCCCAATAGGGTACAGGAGGCCCCTAAGGAGGGTCTAGGGGCCCCTATAGAGAACTGGGGGCCCCGATAAACCACTGGGGGCCCCCTAGGGAGCTCTATGGGGGCGTTCATACCGTCATAGACACTTAGGGGGCCCCCAAAGACTTTTGGGGGGCCCCCAAGGGCAGTTTAAGGCAACTGAGGACCCCAAAATGCCCTAAATACCTTGAAGGGGAATATAGTCAGAGGGGGCCCCACAGATTATTAGAGGGCCACCGTTTGAGGCTTTTAAAGAACGTTGGGGGGCCCCCAAAGAGTGCTGGGAGGCCCCCAGAGATCGCTGGGGGGCCCCCAAAGAAAGCTGGGGGCCCCCAAGAGACTACTTGGGGGCCCTTAGAGACTGCTGAGGGGCCTCTGGAGAGTGCTGGGGGGCCCCTGCATATTTCTGAAGTGTCCTCAAAGACTACTTGGGGGCCCCTAAAGAGTGCTGGGGGGCCCCCAAAGACGACTTGGGGGCCCCTATAGGTAGCCAGGGGCTGAGGGCCCCTAATGGGGCCTTGGGGGGCCCCCTGAGGCAGCTAGGGTTTACGGGCCTCTCTTACTAGCTAGGGTTTGGGGGTTAACCAAAAGGCTAGGGTTTGGGGGCCCCCTTAAGTAGCTAGGGTTTGGGGGCCCCGAGGGGTCCCTAGGCCTGTAGGCGTTTGGGTTGTTTTATTCATAAGCGGGTTTATATCTAATGTGCCATTGTTGACAATAAAAATGCAAAAAGGTATTTGTTTATGTCTTTGTTTAAATATATTTGTACACGTGCAACTGCATAAATATGTTTGTGAACTGGAGGGGTTTATGCTGACACACAAGCGCGAAAAACTGGCAAATTGCCTTAAATTTTATCCCATTTGCCAATTCTTTTTTGCTTTTTAGAAACTAAATTGCATTTAATTTTACTTTTATTTTATTTTTATTTCAAAACCGGAAGAAAAGCGCCTTCTTGGTCCTTTCGTGCAGGTGTACATACACCTGAATAAAAGTGCACATTTCGCTTTTCTCTAAAACAA
>NW_013541495.1:67038-79132 GCF_000499545.2 Eimeria tenella
TCCAAAACACGGCGCACCAGCGCTTTCCAAACCACAAACCCTAAACCCTAAACCCTAAACCGTAAACCCTAGACCCTAAACCCTAAACCCTAGAAACAACTTGTCATGCCTAGAGCGCCACTCTGAGGGCCTCAACTGGACACAGCTTTGTTTAATTAAAGTGTACATACACCTGCACATTTTTGAAATAAGTAAACACAGCATATAAATGTATGTTCATATTTATATTTATAAGTAATTATTATATTTATATTTTGATTAATTCACTTAATTAATTTACAATTATAAATTCTATTTTAATTAATTTACAACTATAAATATATTTTAGTTAATTTATAATTATAATTACAATTATAATTATATTTTAAATTAAAAATGGTGCTAAAAGTTTTGCATGCGCGCCCCCCAGCTGCACTTGGGGTGTATGTACAGCACACTCTCTGGGGCCCCACATTAGCACTTCTTGGCTCTAATATTTCCTTTAAAAAAACAAATAAAGATAATAAATGGATAAATAAATACAAGCTTTTCAAAAAGATAAAAAAGACTATCTGGGGGCCCCCCTAAGTAGGTCTTTCAAAGGGGGGCCCCTCAAAGTCCCTGAGGGGCCCCAGGGGGCCCCTGGGATACCTCGCGGGGTCCCCTAAGAGGCCCCAGGGAGCCCCTTAGAGGCCCTAGGGAGCCACTGCTGTGGGGCCCCCCGTTTCGGAAGTGGGGGCTGTGGGGCCCCTGCTGTGGGGACCCTGTGGGGCCCCACAGCTGGGGCCCCACAGGGGCCCCTAAAAGCCCCTGTAGGGGGCCCTCTAGTAGAAGGGGACCCCCAGAACCCAAATGGGTCCCCTCAGAAGAGGGCCCCCTAAAGGGGGGCCCCTAGGAGGAGGGCCTTCAGGAAGGGGGCCCCAATAGGGGCACCCCACAGGTGCCCTCAGAAGGGCAGCCTCCACTAGGGGCCCCCAAAAGGGGGGCCCCTAATTAGGATTCCCCCTTATTAGGGGGCTCCCTTAATAGGGGGGCCCCTAATTAGGGGGGCCCTTACTAGGGGGGCCCCAAATTAGGGGGGGCCCCTTATTCAGGGGGGCCCCAAATTTGGGGGGCCTATTAGGGGGCCCCCTCATTCAGGGGGGGCCCTAATTAGGGGAGCCCTTTATTAGGGGGGCCCCCTTATTAGAGGGGCCCCAAAGCAATGGCTGTGGGGGCCCCTAGGGTTTGGGTCAGTGCTTTCTTGAAGGGAGATGGCCCCAGTTGCTCGGGGGCCCCTGTGTCGCAGCAGACGCGACAAACCCTAAACCCTAAACCCTAAACCCTAAACCATAAACCTCCGAACATTGGGTTCTTGCAAACCCGAAGGGCCTATGGCCGACAGACGCGAACCCCAAACCCTAAAACTTCGCCACAAAAAGCATACTGGGCTTCTCCGCTAAACCCTAAACCCTAAACCCTAGACCCTAAACCCTAAAACCTAAATCCTAAACCCGAAGAAGAGGGTTTAGGGTTTCGGAACTTACAAAGCGCATCCGCAAACTCTCAAGGAAGTCCTTAGCGTCCAGCTCGTGCTCGACTCCGCTGCTGCTGGTGATGCCCCTGCTGCTGCTGCCTGCTGCCTTCCCATGCTGCTGCTGTTGCTGCGCCCGCTGCTGCTGCTGCTGCTGCAGCAAGCGGTGAATACGGCCTGCAGCAGCAGCAGTCAGGGCCAGCCATTCTGGGTGCTGCTGAATGTTCAAAAGGCCCGCCAGGCGATGCAGCTGCAAACAAACAAGCAGCAGCAGCAGCAGCAGCAGCAGCAGCAGCAGCAGAGGAGAAAAAAATGATGAGATGGGGCCTGCTTGAGGTGCCCAGCTGCTGCTGCTTTTGCTGCTGCTACATATATTACTGTTGCTGCTACTGATACTGATGCTGCTGCTGCTGCTGCGACTGCTGCTGCCAGTACTACCAATATTCCTCCTCCTACTGCTGCTACTGCTGCTGCTGCCGCAGCTGCTGCTGCTGCTGCTGCTGCTGCACCTCGTTCCAGTCGTTGGAGCTGCAGCTCTCAAGGTTGTGGCGCAGCAGCAAAAAGAAATGTTCAGTTTCAACTTTTCGCTGCTGCTGCGCTTGGGCCTGCAGCAAATAAGCACACTTTTATTTTGCATCCATTTAGTATTTTCCTTCCTATTTTGATTTACGTGTGAAGCAGCAGCATTGGCAACAGAAAAAGCATTAGCAGCAGCGGCAGAAGCAGCAGTAGCAGCAGCAGCAACGGTAGCAGCAACATACTAGTGCTATCACGAGCTGCAGATACACCCGAAATGGAAGCGCAGCCAAGTCAGCAGCAGAGAAATGTGCTGCAGTACAGCTGGTGTCCTGCTGCTGTTGCTGCTGCTTCTGCTGCTGTTCTTTTTGCTGCTGCTGTTGCTTCCACTGCTGTGGCTGTTGCTGCTGCCGCTGCTCCTCCTGCTCTTCCTGCCCTTGTCGCTGCTGCTGCTGCTGATAGTGCTGCTGCTGCTTCTGATGCTGTGGTTGTTGCTGCTGCCGCTGCTCCTCCTGCTCTTCCTGCCGTGTTTGCTGCTGCTGCTGCTGCTGCTGCTGCGACGAAGTGGGCCAGTCACGCACTGCAGCAGCAGCGAGCTGCAGCAGCTGCTGCGTTGCGGTGTCCTGACAGCTGGAGATTCTCGAAGCAGCTACGAGGAAAGGAGCAGCAGCAGCAAGCGACGAAGCCCCTTCCCACCTGCAGCAGCAGCAGCAGCAGCAGCAAATTAGCAGGGACATAAGCAAAAGCAACGGCACTCAACGCGCAGCAACAGCAGCAGCGGCAGCAGCAACGGCGGCAGTGCATGCGGGAGCAGCAGTAGCAGAAGTAGCAAAACTAGCAGCAGCAGTAGCAGCAGCAGCAGCAAAACAGCAAAACCAACAGCAACAAATGCAGCATCTGCAGCAGTGGCAGTAGCAGCAGCAACGGTAGCAACAGTAGCAAAACCAGCAGCAGCAGCAACAGCAGAACCAACAGCAACAGCAGCAACAGCAAGGCCAGCAGCAGCAGTAGCAGCAGTAGCAGTGAGACCTGTTTAGTAATGACTGAGCTGCAGCAGCACCAAAGGGAGCAGCAGCAGCAAACCCTATGCGGGAAAATCCCGAGATAATCCAAAGCTGCTCTTTGCTGCTGAGGGTTCCTGCTGCTGCTAATGCCGTGGCCTTCTCCGCCAGATCTAAACACAAACCCTAAACCCTAAACCCTAAACCCTAGGTCAGAAGCGTGCAAGCCTCGCCCCAAATCAATCTCCTAGCTACTTTTACCTGCCACCCTAAGATCCAAACCCTAAACCCTAAGCACCACGCCCTAAACCCTAAACCCTAAACCCTAAACCCTAAACCCTAAACCCTAACCCTGGAGGAGCTGCAGCGCGCAAACCCCCGAAGCCGCTGCGGCTTCGACAGTCATGGCGATATCCAAAGAAGTCATTTTGTTTACTTGAACCCTAAAAATAAAATAAAATAAAATTAAATTAAATTAAATAAAATTAAACTAAATTAAATTAAATAAAATTAAATTAAATTAAATTAAATTAAAAAAAATAAAATTAAATAAAATTAAATGAAATTAAGTAAAATTAAATAAAATGAAATATAATAAAATGAAATAAAATAAAATGAAACAAAATAAAATAAAATAAAATAAAATAAAATAAAATAAAATAAGGTGAAATAAAATAATAATAAATAAATAAATAAATAGTAATAATAATAAATAGGTAAATAAATAAATAGTAACAATAAGTAAGTTAATAAATTAATAATAAGTAGTAGTGATAATTAATAAATAAATGATAATAATAAAATAAAAAATAAATATATAAATAAATAATAAAATCAACAACAAATAGATAAATAAATAAATAAAATAAATAATAAACAGAATAAATAGATAAATAAGTAAACAAATAATAAACATACTAATTCGATAATAAAAAGTAAATCTTTCATTAAAAATAATTGGTTAATTAATCAATAAATTAATTATTTAACTATTTAGGGTTTAATTATTTATCATCATTTACTTAATTATTTATTTATTATTTCCTTATTTTTTATTTTATGTTATTTCATTTATTTATTTTTTCTTTTGTTTTATTTTATTTTGTTTACTTTATTCTACATTATTATTTTATTTATTTTATTAATTTTATTTATTTATTTAAATACAGCAGCAGGGGCATGTGAAGTGCAGCAGAAGTTTAGGGGAGGGTTTAAAGACAGAGGGTTTAGGGTTTAGGGTTTGGGGTTTAGAGTTAGCTGCTTAGTCACCGCGAACTGAGCTCCTCAGTGAGGCGCCGCAGCAGCTCTACATTTTGCTGCTGCTGTTGCTGTTGCTGTTGCTGTTGCTGTTGTTGCTGCTGCGGCTGCTGCTGCTGCTGCGGCTGCTGCTGCTGCAGCTGCTGCTGCTTCAGCTTCGCAGCACTCCACAGCAACACAATAAGCTGCTGCAGAGAGAAGCACTCGAAGCTCTGGAGCTTCAGCAGCTGCAGAGAGAAGCACTCGAAGCTCTGGAGCTTCAGCAGCTGCAGCAAACACAAACCCTAAACCCTAAACCCTAAACCCTAAACCCTAAACCCTAAACCCTAAGCGTTAAACTGTATACCCTGGGCCCTAAACCCTAAACCCTCGATAGGTAAAATTCAAGCAGAGTTACTGCTCTCGCCTAATTGCTCGAGGGCCGCCCTTGCACTTCAAGTTAAGGGTTTAGGGTTTAGGGTTTAGGGTTTAGGTACTTGATTCTCTAGCACCGAGAAAAGCCGCCAGCTGTCTTTCCACTTGCAGCGGCTCAGCACTAAGCAGCAAATGCACAAACCCTCGGGCAGCAGCAGCTGCTGCTGCTGCTGCAGCGCAGCAGCAAGGCTTTCTAACACCGCTACAGTCACCTGCTGCTGCTGCTGCTGCCTCTGCTGCTGCTGCTGCTGGTACTCCAAAGAATACGAATACAGCAGCAGCGTCAGGGCCTGCAGCGCAGAAGCAACAGCAGCTGCTGCTGCCGGTGCTGCAGTCCTACTGGAAGCCGCAGCAGCTGCTGCCTCTTGTGCTGCTGCTGCTGCTGCTGACCTGTGTATCAAATGTGTGAGCCTTCGGGATGATCTGGGAAGCCGCAGCAGCCAAAAAAGCAGACTTGCTGCTAGCGATATCCCTGCCGCTGCTGCTGCTGCTGCTGTTGCTACTGCTGCTGCTGCTGCTTGTGAGGTTGGTTAGGGCCAGTGCTGCAGTGCTCAGCGTGCGCCCCTTCATTGCTGCTGCAGCTGCAGCAGCTCTTTCGGCCAGCAGAGACAGCAAACTTTGAGGTTCGCAAGTTGCTGCTGCTGCTGTTGCTGCTGCTGCACCTGCTGCTGCGTCTATCTCTTCAGCAGCAGCAGCAGCTTCTGCTGCAGCTGCTTCCGAACCGTCTGGTGCTGCAACAGGTGCTGCTGCTGCTGCTAAATCAGCTGCTGTTGCTGCGGCTGCTCTTGCTGCTGATGCTGCTGGTGCCGCTGGTGCGCTTGGCTCTGCTGCTGCTGCTGCTGCCGCGGTTGCAGTTGGCTCTGCTGCTGCTGCTGCTGCTGCCGTTGGTGCACTTGGCACTGCTGCTGCTGCTGCTGCCACGGTTGCAGTTGGCTCTGCTGCTGCTGCTGCTGCCGCTGGTGCACTTGGCTCTGCTGCTGCTGCTGCTGCTGCCGTTGCTGTTGCTGCTGCTGCTGTTGGTGTTGCTGCTGCTGCTTCGAGAGCCCTTGGGTCTTTGGTTCGCGCAAAGGAATACAGCAGACTTGCTACTTCCTGCAGAAACACCAATTTAGGGTTTAGGGTTTAGGGTTTAGAGTTTGAGAATGAGGGTTTGCTGCTGCCCCAGAACTTCCCCATCACCGGCAAAGACGCAATTCGAAGCACGCAGAAAGCTCAGGGCTTAGGGTTTAGGGTTTAGGGTTTAGGGTTTACGTGGGGGTTGAAAAGATGGAGTTTATCTCTTATTGCTGCAGCAGCAAACTGCCAGAGAGTTTGCGAAGCTCCTGCTTTAGAAAGGCCCCAGACAAGAAGACACAAACCGCTGCAGCGCAGCTGCTGCAGCGGCAGCGGTTGCTGCTGCTGCTGCTGCTGCTGCTGCCGCTGCTGCTGCTGCTGCTGGGAGGGGAGGTGCAGCAGAAGCCGCGATTCAATCTGGCTGCGGAAAAACAGCCCAAACCCTAAACCCTAAACCCTAAACCCCAAACCCTAAACCCCAGCCCGTGCGTCTCTCGCCTGCGCCTAGCAGTCAGGGTTTAGGGTTTAGGGTTTGCAATTAGGGCTTACCGAAGCATATCTGCTGCCAGCTCTTTGTGGCTGCTGCAGTGCAGCAGCAGCCGCCCAAAGGCCCAGGGAATATAAACTAAAGCAGCAAGCGGCAGCGGGGCCCCTAGAGAGAGTTGCAGCTGCAGCAGCAGCAGCAAACGGTAAAACCTGCAGCAGCAGCAGCAGCAGCAGCAGGAGTGGTGGCTGCAGCAGCAGCAAAAGCGGCAACGCGCGGCTGCATCTCGAGCAGCGACAGTTGCTGGCGCTGCTGCAGCAGCAACTGCAGCAGTTGCTGCAACAGCAGCAAACTAACCAGCAGCCATAGCAGCTGCGAAAGCATCAACAGATGCAACAGCAGCAGCAGCAACAGCTGCAGCAACAACGGGTGCAGCAGCAACATTAAGAACAACTGCACCAGCAGTAGCAGGAATGGCTGCATCAGCAAAAGCCCCTTGCTGAGGTGGCAGCAGTCGCAGCAAGAGCTGCAGCAGCAGCAAGAGCTGCAGCAGCAAGAGCAATAGCCCCTTGCAGCAGCAGCAGCAGCACGCGGACAGAGAAGCAAGGGCGCTGCTTCTGCTGCTGTTGCCGCTGCTGGCCATTGGCTGCCGCTGCTGCTGCCGCAGCTGCTGCTGCTCGGGGTCAGTATCCGCTGCTGTTGCTGCCTCTGTTGCTACTGCTACTGCTGCTGCTGCTGCTGCTGCTACTGCTGCTGCTGCTGCTGTTCTGTAAGATGCTGCTCACGTGGAATGCTTCAGCAACGTCTCAGTAGACATGGCTCTCCTGCTGCTGCTTCTGCTGCTGCTGTTCCTGCTGCTGCTGCTGGGAAAAGTTTGCTGCTGCTGGTGCTGCTGTATCTTCGCGAACCTGATTACTGCAGCAGCAGCAGAAGCAGCATCGAGGTTTTTGTGCTGCTGCTGCACCAGCCGCAGCAGCTCGGTGGCGCTCCTTGCTGCTTCTATTCTCTCTCTCAACAGCTGCTGCTGCTGCTGCTGCAGCAGGGACCGAGAGAGGCGACTTTTACTCGTCCTGAGGGCCTGCTGCTGCTGCTGCTGTTGCTGCTGTTGCTGTTGTTGCTGCTGCTGCAGAGGCTGTAATGTCTCTTCAAGCGGCACTAGCAGCGATCCAAACGGCGTGCTGCTGCTGCTGCTGCTGCTATATCTGCTGCTGTTGCTGCTGCTGCCGAAGCTGCTGCAGCTGCTGCTGCAGCTGCTGAAGCTGTTGCAGCCAGGTGGGGGCTGCTGGGCACTGTGCTGCAGCAGACGAAGACAGAAAGCCTCAGCTGTTGTTGCTGCAGCCAGCAGCAGCAGCAGCAGCAGCAGCAGCGGCTGCTGCTGCTGCAGCCAAGACATAGTTCTCGGTTTTGTGTCTCTCCCAGGGTTGCATCGTACACAGCGCTTTGGGGTCTAAGATCTAGGGTTTAAGGTTTAGGGTTTAGGGTTTAGGGTTTAGGGTTTGGTTTTGGAAGCTGAGGAACACTGGAGGTCACCGTCGATCTTGCCGTCAAACCCTAAACCCTAAGCCCTCCATCTTAAACCCTAAACCCTAGGCCCTAAACCCTTGAGCCCGCCCTTTAATTAGACACTTTTCCTCGAAAACCTATCAGATAAGAGCTCAAACATTTTGGGGTTTAGGGTTTAAGGTTTAGGGTTTAGTGTGGCTGCTGCTCGGGGTCCCCCTGAGGCCCCCGTAGGGGCCCCTCAGGGGCCCCTCCTGAGCTGTATATATACTGAAAGCTGGTTATTCTTATTTAATTATTTATTTTTAATTTAATTTAGTTTAAATTTTAATATATCTTAATTTTAATTTTCAATTTATTTCAAAAAGTGAAAAAGTGGAGTCAGTGAGCCATTTGGCTCCCATGGCTCCTTGCTATTCTGAGTTGTTGAAAAATGAATTTGTTTCTCTTCTCAGCAGCTTTATTTGTTCATTTATCAATTAATAATTAATTTTTATATTTATTTATCTATTTATTTTTCTTTTAGTTGATTCAATTCCGCCAATTTTATCTTCTGTTTCGCCGGCAGAGTCGAGAGAGCATTTCGGGTGCACAGACACCTCCGAGGTGTCTGTACACCCGAAGTTTGCAACGCGTAACAGCAAAAAAGAAATAAATAATTTAAAATAATAAATAATAACAATAAAGTAAAATAAAGAATAGTGGCTAAATAAGAAGGAAGATGTTCGAAAATGAGAAAAGAACAAATAATAAAGCATGCGCGCGGTATATACACAAATAAACCCTTAATCCTAAACCCTAAACCCTAAACCCTAAACCCTAATAAATAGAAAACAAACGAATAAACGACAATCAAAATTGCGAATAACTGGCTGAATGGACGCCGAATAAATACCCACCAATAAATCAAAGATAATAGATAAATAAATAAATAAATAAATAAATAAATAAATAGTAATTAAATAAATAGAAAAATAAATAAATAAATATAACAATTTATACAGAAAAGGTCGTGAGACTAAAACCAACAAGTAAATAAAATGGCAAAAAAAATGCAAAACTGGCAGATTTGTTTTTTGCTGTCTCTCTTGCATTTTATTCCAATTAAACAAAAAGTTAGTTTAGCTAGTTAATTAATTAATTAATTAATTAACTAATTAATTTTTAAATTAATTAATTAGTTAACTAATTAGTTAGCTAATTAGCTAGTCAATTAATTAATAATTATTTAATAATTAATAATTTATTAATTATTAACTAATCAATTAATCAATTAATAGTGAATTAATTAATTAATTAAACTTATTAATTAATTAACTAATTAATTAGTTAATTTATTTTGTTAATTTCAGATGTTCAGATGTTCGTTTGTTTGTTTGGTTTTTTTTGTGTTTACTCGAACAGCTAACACAAACCCTAGACCCTAAACCCTAAACCCTAAAACCTAAAACCTATGCTGTAAACCCTAGATCCTAAACCCTAAACCCTGGAGGGTCGAAGAGACAGGAGGCAAAACTGGTGCTGGAGGAGGCAACTCAAAACCCTATACCCCAAACCCTAACGCCCAACCCTAAACTCTAAACCCTAAACCCTAAACCCTAAAGTCTACACCCTAGACCCTGAACTCTAAATCCCAAACCCTGAACTCCGAACCCTAAAACCTAAGTGCTGGATGACAAATCGCTTAAAAAAGCAGTCCTGCGTACTCGCAGTGGAATCCCTTGGATCAACGGTTTAGGGTTTAGGGTTTAGGGTTTAGGGTTTTGAAGCTGCAGCAGCACATAGGGGTGCTCTTTGTGCTGCAGCACTTGAGTCCCAGTCCACCCTGTAAACCCTAAACCCTAAACCCTAAACACTAAACCGCCGCCTTCCCCGCGACGCCCCGGAAGGAGCCGCGGAGCTGGCTGTGGGGGGTCGTAGGGTTTAGGGTTTAGGGTTTAGGGTTTCGAGGAGGCTGAGCATTCTGTCTGCGTGCTGCTGCTGCAGCAGCTGCTGCGGCCCCAACTTCTCTTTTGCTGCTATTTGCATGCAGCAATCTATTCTCTCCACTGACAACGAAAACCCTCTGCTGCTGAGGCAGCTAGCCACATTCCTAGCTAGCGCTAGCTGCCGCCGCAGGTGCACAGGCACGTGCTGCTGCTGCTGCTGCTGCTGCTGCTGCTGCTGCTGCTGCTGCTGCGCTGGCGGCTGCGCCGCCCCAGCCTCCTCGCTCCCAACGCTCGGCACGCTTATCCACAAGTAACCTGCACGCTCAAACCCTAAACCCTAAACCCTAAACCCTAAAGCATAAAGCCTAAAGCCTAAACCCTAAACCCTAAACCCTAAACCCTAGGAGCGGTACAAAACAGACGACGAACCACCGCTCCAGTGCAACACAGGGCTAAACCGTAAATCCCAAACCCTAAACCCTAAACACCAAACCCTAAACCCTAAACCTTAAATCCAGAACCCCATAATCTAAACCATGAACCCTAAACCCCAAACCCTAAGCCCTAAACCCTAAACCCTCACCGTTGACTCCGAGAATGAGTTGCAGGCCGCACTTGAGAGAAGCAATGTGTCTGCTCTGTCTCTTTATCAGCTGCGGCGAAACCCTAAACCCTAAACCCTTGGAAAGTTTTCCGTAGCGAGAATTGCGGGTGTGCAGCATTATGGTCCCGTCGCTCTGCAGCAAAACAAATCTAGGGTTTAGGGTTTAGGGTTTATGGTTTGGAGTGGGTAAGCCTGCAGCAAGGGCCTGAGCTTTTGAACATGCAGAGCAGGGTTTAGGGTTTTGGCCTTGGGTTTGGGGTTTTGCACATAAACTACTTCCACCGAATATCGCTCATTTAGGGTTTAGGGTTTACGAGGGCTTTCTGGACTTCGCAGCAAAGCAAATCCGAGGGTTTGAACAAAACCCTCATGTCCAAAAGACCAGATTCACTCAGCACCCACGGCCCAACGCCCACCACCTAGGGTTTAGGGTTTAGGGTTTAGGGTTTACGAGGGTTTTCTGGACTTCGCAGCAAAGCAAATCCGAGGGTTTGAACAAAACCCTCATGTCCAAAAGATCGGATTCATCTCTTCTTCTTTGAACATCTAGAGAAACTCCTCCGAGGGTTAAAACCGCCAGCCGCGCCGCCCCCACGTCCACCAGCCACTGCGCCCAAACCCTAAACCCTAAACCCTAAACCCTAAACCCTAAACCCTAAACCCTAAACCGCAATTGCGACGGAGCAGCATGCTGCGCTGCTCAGAAGAAAGACCCCCAAACCCCCGCTCTGCTGCTCGCAGCCAGCTGCGCCAGCCGCGCACACTCGGAAGGAATTAGGGTTTAGGGTTTAGGGTTTAGGGTTTAGGGTTTGGGACCTTGCCGTTGGCTATGTCCGCCACTCTGCCCACTACGACGTCGCCCACATTTGCCTCGTAGCGGCTCTTTAAGGGTTTCACGTAGACCAGCCGGTTTACCTGCGCAAACCCTAAACCCTAAACCCTAAACCCTAAACCCTAAACCCTAAACCCTAAACCATGACCTGAAACTACGTCCTAGCTGTGGGATCTGGCGGAGAGATTAGGATTTTGAGAAAGTGGATAGACTTTGCAGCTTGCTGCGGCAAAGCTGCTAGGGTTTAGGGTTTATGGTCTAGGGCCTACTGGTCTGCAGCTAGGGTTTACCAAACAACTGTGAGGGTTTAGTGTTTAGGATTTAGTTGGATTAGATGCAGAGATGAGGCCCATGAGCTCGAGCTCGAGAGCTCAGCAGCCGAACCCGAGGGCCTGGGAACAAAGGGTTTAGGGTTTAGGGTTTAGGGTTTAGGGTTTAGGGTTTAGGGTTTACAGTTTGTAAGACGCCGCAGACAGAAGACCTCGCCACCCCATCTTCAACATGAGTGTTTAGGCCTAGAAGAAAACCCTCGCCGAGGTGCAGCGGCTCTCCAGGCAGCACAATTTTGCTGCTGCTGCTGCTGCTGCTGCGCTGCTGCTGCTGCTGCTGGTCTACCCACATCCTCTGTTCAAACGAACCAAAACGAAAGGCGCATTGCGCAGCAAACCCTAAACCCTAAACCCTAGACCCTAAACCCTAGTCCGACGCAATTTCTAGAAAAGGAGGGAATCGGGGAAGCTGTGAGCTGCGGGTTTAGGGTTTAGCGTTTAGGGTTTAGGGTTTAGAGCTCTATGCAGCTCGATTTGAACAAATCAGATGAAATCTTTATTTATTTCAATAAATAATTTACGGCAGCGCCTCATTGGGGCTGCATGCAGCAGCAGCAGCCCAAACCCTAAACCCTAAACCCTAAACCCTAAACCCTAAACCCTTTGTTCCCAGGCCCTCGGGTTCGGCTGCTGAGCTCTCGAGCTCGAGCTCATGGGCCTCATCTCTGCATCTAATCCAACTAA
>NW_013541495.1:79232-84615 GCF_000499545.2 Eimeria tenella
ACCCTAAACCCTAAACCCTAAACCCTAGGCCCTTTTCCACGACACTTTATGTCTTATGCCTTAGCTTTTTTCGTTAAACCCCCCAACCTCTGCCAAACCCTCGCACACTCTCCCAAACGCTAAACCCTAAGCCCCGAAGTCCCAAAACCCTAAACCCTAAACCCTAAACCCTAAGCCCTAGAAAATGGGTTTCGGGTGGCGCGAGCGGCCTTACTGCCTGCCGCTGCTGTCGAGCTACAGCAGCAACTCTTTGCTGCTGGACCCGCTGGGTGTCCCGAGCCTCCCCAGCAGCAGCAGCAGCAGCAGCAGCAGCAGGGTGGAGCGCGGCCCGCTGCTGCGGGAGGGTTTGCGCAGCAGCAGCAGCACGCTGGAGGTTTGCTGCAGCATTTCGCAGGGCCTCTTTGGCTGCCTCAACAGCAGCAGCATTCCAAATAGTGATATTTTCTTTCTCCCCAAACCCTTGCTGCTGCAGCAAGCCCTTCCCATGCTGCTGTTCCTTCCCAACCTTACTGTCTTCACCCGCAGCTGGCCCTTCTACGCCTCAAGGGCACAGTAGCTGCTGCTGCTGCTGCTGCTGCTGCAGTTGGTGCAGCAGCAGCAGCAGCAGCTGCAGCTGCTGCTGCTGCAGCAAGCCCTTCCCATGCTGCTGTTCCTTCCCAGCCTTACTGTCTTCACCCGCAGCTGGCCCTTCTACGCCTCAAGGGCACAGTAGCTGCTGCTGCTGCTGCTGCTGCTGCAGTTGGTGCAGCAGCAGCAGCTGCTGCTGCTGCTGCTGCAGTAAGCCCTTCCCATGCTGCTGTCCCTCCCCAACCTTACTATATTTACCCGCAGCTGGCGTTTCTATGCCTGAAGGGCGCTGCTGCTGCTGCTGCTGCTGCTGCAGTTGGTGCAGCAGCAGCAGCAGCGGCTGCAGCAGCTGCAGCAGCTGCTACAGCGGCTGCAGCAGCTGCAGCAGCTGCTGTTGCTGGGCTTCCCATGCTGCTGTTCCTCCCCAACCTCACTGTCTTCTGCCGCAGCTGGCCATTCTACGTTTCAAAGGCACAGCAGCAGCAGCAGCAGCTGCTGCTGCTGCAGGTGCAGCAGCAGCAGCAGCTGTTGCTGCAGCTGCTGGTGCAGCAGCAGGTGCTGGCCATCATGCTGTTGCTGCCCAACGTGACGCTGTTTACCCGCAGCATTCCACGGATCCAGGGCGTAGTTGCAGCAGCAGCAACAGCTGCTGCTGCTGCTGCTACTGCTGCTGCAGATACAAGAGTAGGGGTAATGGCAGCAGCAACAAAGGAAGGAGCAAAAGCAGCAGCAGCAAAAGCAAGTGCAGCAGCAGCGGCAGAAGCAGCAAACCAGTAGAAGCAGCAACTGCAGCAGCAACAGCAAAAGCAGCAAATAAACAGCAGCACCAACTGCAGCACAGCACCGGCAGCAGTAGCAGCAGCAGCAGTGGAGCAGCTCCTTGTGGGCGCCCTCAAGTGGGGTTGCAACAGCAGCAGGAGCTGCTGCTGCTGCTGCAGCAGCAGCTCCTTGCCCAGAGAGTTTCGTTGTCCCTCGTGGCTGCTGCAGCTACTGCTGCAGCCGCTGCTGCAGTTGCTGCTGCCTGCGCCTGACTAGCTTCGCTTCCAGCAGCAGCAGCATTAACAGCAGCAGCAACAGCAGCTGCAACATCAGCAGGAGCAAATGCAGCAGCAACAGCAACAGCAGTAGCAGCTGCAACAGCAGCAGCAACTGCAGCAGCAGCAACTGCAGCAGCAGCAACTGCAGCAGCTGCAACTGCAGCACCAGCAACTGCAGCACCAGCAACTGCAGCACCAGCAACTGCAGCAGCAGTTGCAGTGACTGCAGCAGCAGCACGTTTAAAAGGCTCTGGGCCTGTGAGTCTTTTGAAAGGAAACTTTGGTGGTTTTAAATTGAAAAGAACAAATGAAATAGTTCGAAACTCTAAACCCTAGCTAAACCTTAAACCCTTCGAGCAGTAGAACAAATCTGCCGAGGGTTTAGGGTTTAGGGTTTGGGTGCTGCTGTGCTATGTGCTGCAAGGGTTTGCTGTACCCCGACGCAGCGACAATGCGCTTGCAGCAGCAGCAGCTGCTGCTGCTGTTGCTGCTGCTGCTGCTGCTGCTGCTGTTGCTGCTGCTGCTGCTGTTGTTGCTATGGCCTCGCCCCGCCGGTACGCAGTTTTCGAGTTGGCATATGATTAATTGATTTTTAATTAATTAATAATTATTAACAATTAATTAATTATTAATTAATTAATTAATTAATTAATAATTGTCAATTAATTAATTAATCCATTAATGGTTATATGCCTGGGTCTGCCTGTAGGTCTGGTACTGCTTGTAGGGTGTTTGCTGCTGCTGCTGCAGCAGCTGCTGCTGCTGGCTGCTGTCAATGAGGACTTCAGCTTCTGCTGCTGCTGCGTGGCAGCAAGAGACAACAGCACCCACTGCAGCGCAGCAGACACAAGCGGCAGCAGAAAGGCACCAGCCTACGGCCTCAGCAGCAAGTATGAGGGGGCACTTGCGAGGGCGGCGGTGCTGCTGCTGCTGCTGCTGCAGCAGCAGCACTTGCTGCTGCTGCAGCTGGCTGCTGTAAGGGTCCCAGCCGTAGCCCCCCACGCCGTACACTGCAGCAGGAGGCCCTGAGAAGCTGTAGGGATAATTCTGCATCTTTTCGAGCTGTAGATACACCTCAAAAGCTGCCAGTTCACCTCAAAAGCTGCCAATACACCTCAAGTAGCTGCCGATACACCCCAATTAGCTGCCGATACACCCCAATTAGCTGCCGATACACCCCAGATAGCTGCCGATACACCCCAGATAGCTGCCGATACACCTGAAGAGCTGTCGATACACCTGAAGAGCTGCCGATACGCCTGAAGAGTTGCCACTACACCCCAAGGGCTCTTAATTAGCTGCCGATACACCCCAAATAGCTGCCGATACACCTCAGGAGCTGCGGGTAGAGCTGCCGATACACCCCAGGGGGCTGCCGATACACTTCAAATAGCTGCCGATACACCTCAAATAGCTGCCGATACACCCCAGGAGGCCCTCAGGCGCTGTTGCTGCAGCAGCAAAAGCTTCTGAGCTGTCTGTACAGCTCAAGAAGCTGCAGATACACCGGAGAGCTGCGCGTACACCAGAAAGAGGTGGCTAGACACCCGACACTGGTTCGCAAAGAGCCCGCCACAAATAGTCAGGCTGAGGGTTTAGGGTTTAGGGTTTAGGGTTTGGGGTTTAGGCTGCGGGGCCAGCTGGAAATTGGGAAATAGCATCGACGGGGGCTGCGCGGCGCTTCGGGCGGGCAAAAGAGCGGCTGAAAAGGGGAAAAAAAGGAAAATTTGAATTAAATTTAATCAAATGGAATAAAAGAAGAAACAAAAAAAGAGAACGAACGCAAAGAAGCAAAAAGGAAAGCCCGGCGGCGCCCGCGGCTGACCGCTAGATGACGCCGCCCCGAGTTTGAGCCGATGCCGCGGATTTGCGGTGATTTAAAGGCTTAAATGGATTTATTTTAATTGAAAAATCCAATTTTATTCTTTATTTTCTTTTTATTTCTTTTTTCCTTTTTTTCCAGCCAAAATCGCCGCGAAAACCCCCCAGCGCCACCGACGCCCCGAGTCGCATATTTTGGGGTGTACGTACACCTGAACTGCTGCGCAGCACCGCCAATAGCGAAATCAAAAATTATTAAAACTGAAAAAGAATAAATAAATTGAAACTGAAGAGGTTTTAGCTTTCTTAGACGGAAAGGGTTTAGGCTTTTGACCGTTTTAAGCTCCAGGGTTTAGGGTTTAGCGTCTAGGGTTTATTAGGGTTTAGGGTTTAGGGTTGTTAAGCCCGATAGCAGCTTCGCCGGCAGAAGCCGTGGGGGCCCTCTAGTGTATTTGGCCAAGCGCTAGAAACTCGTTTTCCTTTTGCTTTCAAGGGTTTAGGGTTTAGGGTTTGGGGTTTCGCAAAGGTAAACAGGGTGTAGGGTGTAGGGTTTGGGGTTTAGGGTTTAGGGTTTAGGGTTTCCCGCCCCAGTCGCTTCCCTCGAGGCCCCTTCTTTTCCATCAGCTTATTTAATCTCTTTTTTACTTTTTATTTATTTTAAAGGGTTTTTAAAAACCTCTAAACCCTAAACCCTCAAAACACAAACCACATGCAGCAAAATCCTCGGGGGGCCCCCAAGGGGCCCCCGGCAGCTTTCGCCCTTTTGAAGCACCTCCAGCCCAGTCCTAAACCCTAAACCCCAAACCCTAAACCCTAACAAGCGGGATCGCTTGGGGGCTAGGGTTTAGGGTTTAGGGTTTAGGGTCCCCACTGCCGCTTCAGCTGTGCTGCTGCGGTTGCAGATGGCTCTATGGAAAGCACCACAGCAGCAGCAGCAGCAGCTACTGCTGCTGCTGCCGCTGCTGCTGCTGCTGCTTCCTCTTCGCACCGATGCCATGGTGAAGACGCATCAAACCCTAAGCCATCAGCAGGCACCCAAGGCACCGGCGAGCCTCCCCAACGGAAACCCGTTTTTAGGGTTTAGGGTTTAGGGTTTAGGGTTTGGGGTTTAGCGTCCAGTTTGCTATCTGCTCAGGGAGTCCTCCGCCCTTCTTACCAAGCAGGGACTTGGTTTCCTGGAACAGGTGCCAAACCCTAAACCCTAAACCCTAAACCCTAAATAGTGGTTTGATAGGCTGCTGGAGCTCCTCCTCGAGCTCCTTGTGCCGAAATTTCGGGTTCAGCTCCAATAATTTAGTTGGTGGGCTGTGGGGACTAGGGTTTAGGGTCTAGGGTCTAGGGTTTAGGGTTTAGGGTTTAGGGTTTAGGCTTTGCGTTGCAGCTGCTGAGCTTCGCGCCGAGCTCGACTCGCTTTTGGAATCGGCAGAGACGTTTCCAGGCACAGTGAAGGCTATTGCTGTCCCGTAAACCCTAAACCCTAAATTAGGGTTTTCGTAGATCCCGAGGCCATACTGCAGTACACCTCAAACCCTGGGCCATCGCCCGGGCCCGTAAACCCTAAACCCTAAACCCTAATTCAGGGTTCTGTCTTCAGGCCTGGCTTGCAGTTTGTTTTGAAGTAGCAAACCATGGTTTGGTGTTTTAGGCCTAACCGTAAATTCGCGTGCACAGATCGCCGCAAACTCTTGCGCAGGGTTTAGGGTTTAGGGTTTAGGGTTTACGTCCAGGCACGCGGCTTTTGTTTATTCCGGGTCTACGGCGGCCGTGGGCTATAAGCAAATGCAAGCTTTGCAGCGAAGAGTGTACGTCAAGGGTTTAGGGTTTAGGGTTTAGGGTTTAGGATTTGGGCTAAACAGTCTCCCCTGAGTGCTGCGCAATCGGCAAGCGCGCAGCGCACGTGAGGGTCTGGCTGCAGCTTCCTTTTTGATTTAGGGTTTAGGGTTTAGGGTTTAGGGTTT
>NW_013541495.1:84715-91745 GCF_000499545.2 Eimeria tenella
TAGGGTTTAGGGTTTAGGGTTTAGGGTTTGTGCTGCAGAGGGACTCTGTTGGTGCCTGTATATGTGGGGAGGCTGTTTAAAGAGGACTTGTCTATGTACGGTGAGTCGCAGCCTCAAACCCTAACCTAAACCCTAAACCCTAAACCCTAATGGTTTCTGTCGAGGTTTTACGTGACAGGCATTCTGAAGTGGCAGACGCTGTGTAGGTGGCTAGCCAGCTAGCTAGCTAGCTAGCCAGCTGGCTAGTCACCTAGCTAGCTAGCTAGCTAGTTAGCTAGTTAGCTAGCTATCCAGCTAGCTAGTTAGCTAGCTATCCAGCTAGCTAGCTAGCTAGCTAGCTAGCCGGCTAGCTAGCCAGCTAGCTATCCAGCCAGCTGGCTAGATAACTAGCTAGTTGGCTAGCCAGATAGCTAGGGATTCGATTTCTTGCAGAGCTTTTTGTAGCTGATTTTGTTCAGTTCGGTTCTATGGTTTAGGGTTTAGGGTTTAGGGTTTGCCGCTCATTTGTGCTGCAGCGGAGACCCTGGTTCCCTTCTTCATGGACCCAGTAAGCGCAGTAGTTAGTTAGCTAGCTAGCTAGCTGACTGGCTGGCTAGCTAGTTAAACGGCTAGCTAGCTGAATAGCTAGCTAGTTAAATTGATAATTAGCTAAATAGCTGGCTAGCTGTTTGACTAGCCGGCCATCTAGCCAAATAACCAGCTAGCTGCTAGCTAGCTAGATGGCTAGCTAGCTAGCTAGCTAGCCGGCTAGCTACCTAGTTGTTGTGCGTACTATTTAACTGCAAGCAGGAGCTCCTAGCCAGCTAGCTAGCTAGCTGGCTAGGTGGCCAAATAGCTAGCTGGCAAAATGGCTGGCTAGATGGCCAAATAGCTAGCTGGCAAAATAGCTAGTTATCCAAATGGCTAGCTAGCTAGCTAGTGAAGTAGCTAGCTAGCTGGCTCTCTGTTTAGAGCCATGCCCGTTTGTCAGCTAGCTAGGCGACCAAACGGCTGGCTAGCTGCCCAACAGCTAGCTAGCTAGCTAGCTAGAGAGCTAGCGACGCAGCTAGCTAGACAAATAGCTAGCTGGCTAGCTAGCCAGCCAGATCGTCGGGCACAGAAATAACTGGCTTGATGACTGGCTAGGTAACTAGCTAGCTAGCTGACTAGCTAGCCAGCTAACTAGCAAGTTAAAGGGGTAGCTAGCCAGCTAGCTAACTAACGGAGTAGCTGGCTCGGCAGCAGCTAGCTAGCTAGCTGGCTAGCTAGCTAGCTAGCTGGCTAGCTAGCTAGCTGGATGGCTAGCTAGCAAGCTAGCTGCTGCTCTGTTCACTGCCGGCCTCAGGACACTCTGTTTGTAATATCAACGGATTGGTCTCATTGGGGTCCGAGGTAAGAAAAGCTGCAAACCCTAAACCCTGGGTGCTCGTGCAGCTGCTAGAGAGAGTGGCAGAATCATCTGGTCAACGCTCTGAAGACTTATTTTCTGCTTCTCTTTTATCTTATTCGCAAGTGAGCTCAGGGTCTAGGGTTTAGGGTTTAGGGTCTAGGGTTTAGGTTTTGTAGCAAAGATGGAAGTTTAGCACTGCTTTGTTTTGCTATCTTTGTTGCCTCTCTTTGACGGCTCCTCATTAAGCCGTTTAAACTCATTTATTTCAATTCACTATTCCCTTTTATATATTTATCATTTTACTATTTATTTATTTATTTATTTATTATTTATTATTTATTTATATATTATTCAAAATTTATTTCTGCAGTCGTCGCTGATCCGCAGCGCATCTGAAAACGCCGTTGGCTACGCGGCGATTGGCTTTTACAGCGCGGAGGAAATGAACAAATGAACAAAGTGATGAATAAATGGACAAATAAATAAATAAATAAATAATGAATAACAAATGAATAAACATAAATATAAATGCAAAAATTTGTGCAAATAAACGCAAATGAAGCGCCCTTTGCCCCTTTTTTGCAGCTGCGCGAGCGGAGCTGCGTATACACCCCAGTGCTGCGGGTGGCGGGGCTGTATTTATTTTGGCGGAAATGAATTAAATTTGTTGGATTTCTCTTTTATAAATTTAAATTAACATTTAGAATTGGTTTATATAATTAAATTCACATTTACAGTTCCTTTATAAGCGGTTTCTTTCCACGAGTTCCCTCGCAGATGCACGTCTGCTTCAGGTGTACGCACACCTCCGCAAAACGCAGTGTCTTTGTTTCTCCAGAGGCGAAAGCGGCTAAGTGGATGTCCAGTTCAATCAAAAGAATAAATAAATAAAGAATAATAAAAAACAATAAGTGATAAATGATGAATTGTAAATACAGATGTAACTGAATGTAAAAAGCGCTGCTTATACACCGCAAATGTGAATGCTCCCATGCATGCGTGCCTTTTTGTACAACTAATTGGTTTAAATTTAATTCCAAATGTTTATTTCTTTTAAAAGGGTTTTGTTTTAATTTATTTTTTCTTTTTCAATAAACGCAAACGCGCTGCTGGATGCGGCTTTTTGTGCGTTCCAGCCTTCTCCCAAACCCTAAACCCTAAACCCTAGATATGAAGTTGTCTATTCTTTAAAATGTTTGTCGGCAGTAAATGGCCAACAGCTTTTCTTGTCTGTTTCCTCATATCTCTTCATTTGGTGTTTCTTTGTTTATTTTAATTAATTAATTAAATTAATTGTTAATTAATTAAATTAATTAATTGTTGTTAAGTTGTTGTTGTCCATTTGTTGTTGTTAATTTATTTCTCTATTATTTGATGTGGATTTATTGTTATTCATTACTTCACTTATTTGTGCCAGTGTGTCTCGTAGAGCTGGTCTTTTCACAGCCCGCCGCTAAACCCTAAACCCTAAACCCTAATTTTCAGTTTTACTAAACCCTCTCCCGCCGATCGGGGTTTACGGTTTAGGGTTTAGGGTTTGGGGATTCTTCTTTTTTTATACTCCTGTTCTTCTTTTTTCTTTTTGATAAGCGACCGGCAAGCAACACTGCTAGAGTCTAGGATTTAGAGCCCAGGGTTTAGGGTTTAGGGTTTAGAGCCTAGGGTCTAGGGTTTAGAGTCCAGGGTTTAGAGTTCAGGGTCTAGAATGGCACACAAACATAGGCGCAAATGCATGAATATAAATAAAGGTGTAAATTGTTAACTTCTATAACTTACGAATTGGCGTTTTGGGGCTAGGGTTTAGGGTTTAGGGTTTAGGGTTTACGTGGCGGCAAAGTAGCGGCCCCTGTTCAAGTAGAGCAGCAGCAACAATAATTAGAACAAAATCGAAAATAATAAATAAGTAAATAAATATTAAATAAGAAAAAAATAAATAATAATAAATGAACAAATAATAAATATTAGTAATTATCAAGCAAATAAAAACAAATAAAATTTAAAATAAATGAAAACAAAGCCAAAGGAAAATCTCCCAGCCGCAGAAAGACAAAATTGAAAGCGGAAATTCAAATTAGATTAAATTAAATTGCTTTTAATGGAATTGAATTAAATTGGATTAAATTATTTCTAGTTAAATTCAATTTTATTAAATTTAATTGTTTTTAAATAATTAAATTAAATTAATTGCTTCAAATTGAATTATATCGGGTCGAATTAAATTAAAAACAAAAATGGCATCTTGTAAAATATAATGATGGTAGTAATGAAAAATGAAATGTACTAATAAAATAAAAGTAATGAAATAACAATAGTGGTTTAAAATGATAAATCAGAAAGTGATAATATTAATTTATAGCAATAATAATTGATAATAATAATAACAAATAATAACATAATCAAAATAATAACGATAATATAATAATAATAAGTTAAATGAAAAGTTAGCAAAAATAATTATTTGGTTAAAAAACAAAACAATGAAAATAAGAAAAGTGATAAAATGGGAATAATAAAAATGAGAAAAGGATATTTAAATAGAAAAATAATCAAACAACAACGATGGTAGAATAGTGACAGTCGTAATAACAATAATACTAATACTAATACTATTAGTAATGCTAATAATAATCATAATAATATTACTAATAACAACACCAATAATAATAATAATAATAAATAATAACAATAAGAGCAAAACTAATAATAATAATAGTTATAATACTTGCTACTAGAAATAATAATGAAAGTAATAATAAAATGGTAAAAATAGCAATAAGGCAATGTACTAATGGCAAATTGAGGAAGAGGAAAATAGAAATAATAAAATAAATAATTATAAAATTAAAATGATAAAATAACAAAACAACAAACAAAGAAATGAAACAATAAAGTAGAAACAGTGAAAACTTTAAAACGAAAATGATGATTAAGTAATAGGATAATAAAAGTAATTGAAGGTGGTATTTGTGGCAAATAGAGTGGCTGGCCTCAAAAGATGGAAAGTGGGCAAAAAGTGGCTCTAAATGAAGCAAATTGGACTAAAATGCGCTAAATTAAATGAATAACAAAGAAATAACAAAATAAATAGTAAAAGTAACGCAACAATAGAATAGATAGGGAAAAATCGGAAGTTTCTGGAGTGTCTGCATGCGGCAGTTTGAGGTGTACAGACACCTGGGCTGGCTGCGCGCCGGATCGACCTCGCAGCTCAAATGGAGATTTTTTTGAGTTTTTTTCGTTTTTTTTCGTTTTTTTTCGTTTCTTTTGCTTTTAATTGAAACTTAATGAAATAAAAGTCCACTTAGCTTCCGATTTTTCGCGTTTTTCTCTTGTTTTGCGCATTTTCGCCGACTTTTTGTCATTTTCGCTCTTTCTGGCCTCCCGCGCTGCAGCTGCCACTCCGCAGCAAATGCAAACATTTGCTGCTTCAAAAGCCGCTCAATTTCTGCCAATTTAGTTCCAACTGAATTCCAATTAAATTCGATTTAGATGCCAATTAAATCCCATTTAAATGCCAATTAAATCCAAATCAAATGCCAATCAAATGCCAAATAAACGCTGCTGCTGCTGACGAACTGCTGCTGCTGCTGACGGACTGCTGCTGCTGCCGCTGTTGCCAAAACGCGGCCGTTGCCGCCGCTGCTGCTGCAGCAGCAGCAGCTGCTGCTGCTGCTGCTTCTGCTGCGGGGTCTCCCGCGGAAAGCCTAAACCCTTTGGGGGGTTATTTTCTCTTGTAATCGAGAGCTCTTTTTCTCAAAATCTCCTCAACAGATCCCAAAAGTCTTTTGAAACTTTTTCTTTCCAAAGCTGCCACTCTACAAAATCCATCGCTGACAACATCTGCTGCTCGCGCCTCTCCAGTGAGCAGCGCCAGTTCTCCGAAGTAGTCCCCGCTCTGCGGCGCAAACCCTAAACCCTAAACCCTAAACCCTAAGCCGTAGGCCCTCGTCGTCGCCTGCGCAGCGCCTCCAAGGCCTAAGTCGCCGACCCTTCTCGAAAGGTGCAGTGCTGCTGCAAACCCTAGGCGGTTCCCAAACCCTTCGCTTTCGCGGACGAGCTAAACCCTAAACCGTCGTGTCCCGCCCAAACCCTAAACCCTTTTCATTAGCGTCCCTTTCCGCCTCTCCCCCGCAAGCCCTAGTGCCCGTAAGGAGTCCCCGGGGCGCGAAAGGCTGCGCTGCGCGTAAAACCCTAATTTAGGGTTTGGGGTACCTCGTAGCTGCCGATGTGCACGCGGGCCCCGCCGGCCTCGGGGGTTTGGAAGACTTTGGCTTTTCCGTCTTCAACTAAATAAAAAGTATTTCCTTCTTCTCCCTGGCGAACTATAAACTCTCCGTCCGCGTAAGTTTCCGTCCGCAGCGCGTCCGCCAGCTTCAGCCGGTCGTAAGTGCTCATCGACTGCAGCAGCGTCACCTGCAGCAGCAGCAGCAGCAGCAGCAGCAGCAGCAGCAGCAGCAGTTGGAGCGGAGGGCGGCGCGGGAGCGAAACCCTAATTTAGGGTTTGACTTGCCTTGGAGAGGAAGGACGCGTACATCTCGCGCTTCTTCGTGGCCGCGCCCTTCACGATGAAGTTGAAAGAGTCTCTGTCCAGCCTCCAGAGTTTGCAAACTTCCCGGCTCACGACGGTGGCCGCTCGCGGCGCGTTGTACAGCAGCGCCAGCTCCCCGATCACGTCTCCCGGCCCCACAACCTTCACCCGCTGCCCGTGCCCGCCCGCCTCCGATCCCGATCCCGATCCCGATCCCGATCCCGATCCCGATCCCGATCCCGGCGCGCGGAAGCAGTCGAGGGAGCCGCTCTCCACGACGAAGAGGCAGTCGCCGTCGGCGCCCTGGCGCAGCAGCGTCAGCCCCGCGGGGATCGTCTTCTCCCGCATGGCGAGCACCACGGCCTCCAGCTCGCGGCCCTCCAGCGAGGAGAACAGGAACGACAGCCCCAGCACGCCCTGCGCGCAGCGGCTGCTAGCTGTGGCTAGCTGTGGCTAGCTGTGGCTGCCTGTGGCTAGCTGTGGCTGCCTGTGGCTGGCTGTGGCTGCCTGTGGCTAGCTGTGGCTGCCTGTGGCTAGCTGTGGCTAGCTGTGGCTAGCTGTGGCTGCCTGTGGCTAGCTGTGGCTAGCTGTGGCTAGCTGTGGCTAGCTGTGGCTGGCTGCGGAGGGCGGGGTGGCTGGCTCGCTCGCGGGCTGCGGGCTGGCTGCGTGGCTGCAGCTGGCTAGCTCCCTGGCTGGCGGGGTGCAGCTGGCTAGCTGGCTAGCTGGCTAGCTGGCTAGCTGGAGGAGTGCAGCTAGCTAGCGAGCTGGATGCATGCCTGCAGCTAGCTAGCTAGCTGGATGCATGCCTGCAGCTAGCTAGCTAGCTGGATGCATGCCTGCAGCTAGCTAGCTAGCTGGATTCATGCCTGCAGCTAGCTAGCTGGATGGGTGGAGCTAGCACCTAGCTACCTAGCTAGCTGGCTGTACGTTTATAGCTGGCAGCTAGCTAGCTAGCTGTGGCTAGCCCCCAGCTAGCTAGGTGTGGCTAGCCCCCAGCTAGCTAGCTAGCTAGCTAAGTTGTTGGGTGGAAGTCTTACGAGGAGGCGCTCCTTTTGTTCGGGAGTCTTTTCGTAGACGGGAGGAACGAAGTCTTGCTTTTTGTTCCAGTGTCCGTACACCTCAGCGCAGACACT
>NW_013541496.1:0-2306 GCF_000499545.2 Eimeria tenella
CTCTGCTGATGCCTCCTTCAACAGAGGTGGGTTGTGTGTGGTGGTTTCACGGGTCGTGAATGGAAGCTTGCAGCACGAGGACAAGGGCGTGGTTGTGTTCGGTGCATTCCGCTGCTCGTTTTTGGTGCGGCGATGACACTTTGGTTTGTGGGTGGGCTGCAGTTGGAGCGGCTGGGGAGGCGGTCGCTGTGGCTGAGGGAGGGGGTTCGCAGAGGAGGGAGCGCCGTTTTGGAGGTGAAGAGGAGGAAGCGCATGGGAGGTGGCTTGCAGGGGAGAGGCGGGCCGCGCGTGTCGGAAAATAGTGCGATGCAGCGGAGGAGGTGACTAGCGGAGGACAGGGCAGGTTGCGTGGGGGTGCGCTGTGGAAGGTCACTTGCGGGATTTGTCGGCTGTTTAGTCTAGTGGTATGATTCTCGCTTAGGGTGCGAGAGGTCTTGGGTTGAATTCCCGGAACAGCCCCTCGACGTGGCAGATGGGTGCACCAAGTGCTGCGCATTTTGTCCCCGCCGCAACTGCTCATGCTGATGCCTCCTCCAAACCGAGGTGGGTTGTGTGTGGTGGTTTGACGGGTCGTGAATGGAAGCTTGCAGCACGAGGACAAGGGCGTGGTTGTGTTCGGTGCATTCCGCTGCTCGTTTTTGGTGCGGCGACGACACTTTGGTTCGTGGGTGGGCTGCAGTTGGAGCGGCTGGGGAGGCGGTCGCTGTGGCTGATGGAGGGGGTTCGGAGAGGAGGGAGCGCCGTTTTGGAGGTGAAGAGGAGGAAGCGCATGGGAGGTGGCTTGCAGGGGAGAGGCGGGCCGCGCGTGTCGGAAAATAGTGCGATGCAGCGGAGGAGGTGACTAGCGGAGGACAGGGCAGGTTGCGTGGGGGTGCGCTGTGGAAGGTCACCTGCGGGATTCGTCGGCTGTTTAGTCTAGTGGTATGAATCTCGCTTCGGGTGCGAGAGGTCTTGGGTTGAAATCCCGGAACAGCCCCTCGACGTGGCGGATGGGTGCACCAACTGCTGCGCATTTTGTCCCCGCCGCAACTGCTGATGCTGCTGCCTCGTCCAAGCCGAGGTGGGTTGTGTGTGGTGGTTTGGCCGGTCGTGAATGGAAGCTTGCAGCACGAGGACAAGGGCGTGGTTGTGTTCGGTGCATTCCGCTGCTCGTTTTTGGTGCGGCGATGACACTTTGGTTTGCGGGTGGGCTGCAGTTGGAGCGGCTGGGGAGGCGGTCGCTGTGGCTGAGGGAGGGGGTTCGGAGAGGAGGGAGCGCCGTTTTGGAGGTGAAGAGGAGGAAGCGCATGGGAGGTGGCTTGCAGGAGAGAGGTGGGCCGCGCGTGTCGGAAAATAGTGCGATGCAGCGGAGGAGGTGACTAGCGGAGGACAGGGCAGGTTGCATGGGGGTGCGCTGTGGAAGGTCACCTGCGGGATTCGTCGGCTGTTTAGTCTAGTGGTATGATTCTCGCTTCGGGTGCGAAAGGTCTTCTTTTGAATTCCCGGAACAGCTCCTCGATGTGGCGGATGGGTGCACCAACTGCTGCGCATTTTGTCCCCGCCGCAACTGCTCATGCTGCTACCTCCTCCAAACCGAGGTGGGTTGTGTGTGGTGATTTGGCCGGTCGTGAATGGAAATTTGCAGCACGAGGACAAGGGCGTGGTTGTGTTCGGTGCATTCCGCTGCTCGTTTTTGGTGCGGCGACGACACTTTGGTTCGTGGGTGGGCTGCAGTTGGAGCGGCTGGGGAGGAGGTCGCTGTGGCTGAGGGAGGGGGTTTGCAGAGGAGGCAGCGCCGTTTTGGAGGTGAAGAGGAGGAAGCGCATGGGAGGTGGTTTGCAGGAGAGAGGTGGGCCGCGCGTGTCGGAAAGTAGTGCGATGCAGCGGAGGAGGTGACTAGCGGAGGACAGGGCAGGTTGCATGGGGGTGCGCTGTGGAAGGTCACCTGCGGGATTCGTCGGCTGTTTAGTCTAGTGGTATGAATCTCGCTTCGGGTGCGAGAGGTCTTGGGTTGAAATCCCGGAACAGCCCCTCGACGTGGCGGATGGGTGCACCAACTGCTGCGCATTTTGTCCCCGCCGCAACTGCTGATGCTGCTGCCTCGTCCAAGCCGAGGTGGGTTGTGTGTGGTGGTTTGGCCGGTCGTGAATGGAAGCTTGCAGCACGAGGACAAGGGCGTGGTTGTGTTCGGTGCATTCCGCTGCTCGTTTTTGGTGCGGCGATGACACTTTGGTTTGCGGGTGGGCTGCAGTTGGAGCGGCTGGGGAGGCGGTCGCTGTGGCTGAGGGAGGGGGTTCGCAGAGGAGGCAGCGCCGTTTTGGAGGTGA
>NW_013541496.1:2406-3171 GCF_000499545.2 Eimeria tenella
ACGGGTCGTGAATGGAAGCTTGCAGCACGAGGACAAGGGCGTGGTTGTGTTCGGTGCATTCCGCTGCTCGTTTTTGGTGCGGCGATGACACTTTGGTTTGTGGGTGGGCTGCAGTTGGAGCGGCTGGGGAGGCGGTCGCTGTGGCTGAGGGAGGGGGTTCGGAGAGGAGGGAGCGCCGTTTTGGAGGTGAAGAGGAGGAAGCGCATGGGAGGTGGCTTGCAGGGGAGAGGCGGGCCGCGCGTGTCGGAAAGTGGTGCGATGCAGCGGAGGAGGTGACTAGCGGAGGACAGGGCAGGTTGCGTGGGGGTGCGCTGTGGAAGGTCACCTGCGGGATTCGTCGGCTGTTTAGTCCTAGTGGTATGATTCTCGCTTAGGGTGCGAGAGGTCCCGGGTTCAATTCCTGGAACAGCCCCTCGACGTGGCAGATGGGTGCACCAAGTGCTGCGCATTTTGTCCCCGCCGCAACTGCTCATGCTGATGCCTCCTCCAAACCGAGGTGGGTTGTGTGTGGTGGTTTGACGGGTCGTGAATGGAAGCTTGCAGCACGAGGACAAGGGCGTGGTTGTGTTCGGTGCATTCCGCTGCTCGTTTTTGGTGCGGCGATGACACTTTGGTTTGTGGGTGGGCTGCAGTTGGAGCGGCTGGGGAGGCGGTCGCTGTGGCTGAGGGAGGGGGTTCGGAGAGGAGGGAGCGCCGTTTTGGAGGTGAAGAGGAGGAAGCGCATGGGAGGTGGCTTGCAGGGGAGAGGCGGGCCGCGCGTGTCGG
>NW_013541497.1:0-2092 GCF_000499545.2 Eimeria tenella
CCCACCCAGAGTAAGAACAGTAGTGAACAGCAGCAGCAGCAGCAGCAGCAGCAGCAGCAGCAGACCTGTGTAGATGGAGGCCTCCCTAGCAGCAACTGGCATGTTGCTCGTGTTGGCCACGAGGCAAATAAACCAGCACTCCAACCACAACCGCCTCCCCACCCAGAGTAAGAACAGTAGTGAACAGCAGCAGCAGCAGCAGCAGCAGCAGCAGCAGCAGACCTGTGTAGATGGAGGCCTCCCTAGCAGCAACTGGCATGTTGCTCGTGTTGGCCACGAGGCAAATAAACCAGCACTCCAACCACAACCGCCTCCCCACCCAGAGTAAGAACAGTAGTGAACAGCAGCAGCAGCAGCAGCAGCAGCAGCAGCAGCAGACCTGTGTAGATGGAGGCCTCCCTAGCAGCAACTGGCATGTTGCTCGTGTTGGCCACGAGGCAAGTGCGCTGCATTATGCCTTCTTCCTTGCCGTCCACTGTCGTCGTCAGCTCCGGAAAGTCCGCCAGCACTTCGGCCATTTCATTGCCGCGTTCGCCGCAGCCCACGTACACTATCACCTCGCTGTTGCTGTACTTCGACAGCGCCTGCAGCAGCAGCAGCAGCAGCAGCAGCAGCAGCGGTGGCGGTGGCGGCAGGGGGGTGGGCGGGGGGAGGCGTAGGCGGAGGGGCGGGGCAGCAGCAGCGGAGGGGGGAAGCGGCAGCGGCGGCGGAGAGGGGAAGCAGCAGCAGCGGAGAGGAGAGGCAGCAGCAGCAGCAGCAGCAGTGGAGAGAAGCAGCAGCTCCACGGGTCTGCTGGAGACTAGCTAAACCCTACTCCCAGAACACTAAACCCTAAACCCTAAACCCTTCTCACTTGCGAAATGCAGGTCTTCCCGCACCCAAACGCTCCGGGGATGGCGCATGTACCGCCCTGAAGTAACACAGCAGCAGCAGCAGCAGCAGCAGCAGCAGTAGCAGCAGCAGCACCTGGACTGTGGGAAAAAGGCAATCCAAAACTCTTTGACCAGTCAGCAGCGGACAATCATCACCACCATCACCACAACCACCATAATCCCCACAATCAGCAGCAGCAGCAGCAGCAGCAGCAGCAGCAGCAGCACCTGGACTGTGGGAAAAAGGCAATCCAAAACTCTTTGACCAGTCAGCAGCGGACAATCATCACCACCATCACCACAACCACCATAATCCCCACAATCAGCAGCAGCAGCAGCAGCAGCAGCAGCAGCAGCAGCACCTGCACTGTGGGAAAAAGGCAATCCAAAACTCTTTGACCAGTCAGCAGCGGACAATCATCACCACCATCACCACCACCACCATAATCACCACAATCAGCAGCAGCAGCAGCAGCAGCAGCAGCAGCAGCAGCAGCAGCAGCACCTGGACTGTGGGAAAAAGGCAATCCCAAACTCTTTGACCAGTCAGCAGCGGACAATCATCACCACCATCACCACAACCACCATAATCCCCACAATCAGCAGCAGCAGCAGCAGCAGCAGCAGCAGCAGCAGCACCTGGACTGTGGGAAAAAGGCAATCCAAAACTCTTTGACCAGTCAGCAGCGGACAATCATCACCACCATCACCACAACCACCATAATCCCCACAATCAGCAGCAGCAGCAGCAGCAGCAGCAGCAGCAGCAGCAGCACCTGGACTGTGGGAAAAAGGCAATCCAAAACTCTTTGACCAGTCAGCAGCGGACAATCATCACCACCATCACCACAACCACCATAATCCCCACAATCAGCAGCAGCAGCAGCAGCAGCAGCAGCAGCAGCAGCAGCAGCAGCACCTGGACTGTGGGAAAAAGGCAATCCAAAACTCTTTGACCAGTCAGCAGCGGACAATCATCACCACCATCACCACAACCACCATAATCCCCACAATCAGCAGCAGCAGCAGCAGCAGCAGCAGCAGCAGCAGCAGCAGCAGCACCTGGACTGTGGAAAAAGGCAATCCTAAACTCTTTGTCCAGTCATCAGCGGACAATCATCATCACCATCATCACAACCACCATAATCATCACAATCATCAGCAGCAGCAGCAGCAGCAGCAGCAGCAGCAGCACCTGGACTTGGGAAAAAGGCAATCGG
>NW_013541497.1:2192-2996 GCF_000499545.2 Eimeria tenella
CCAAAACTCTTTGACCAGTCAGCAGCGGACAATCATCACCACCATCACCACAACCACCATAATCCCCACAATCAGCAGCAGCAGCAGCAGCAGCAGCAGCAGCAGCAGCAGCAGCAGCACCTGGACTGTGGGAAAAAGGCAATCCAAAACTCTTTGACCAGTCAGCAGCGGACAATCATCACCACCATCACCACAACCACCATAATCATCACAATCAGCAGCAGCAGCAGCAGCAGCAGCAGCAGCAGCAGCAGCACCTGGACTGTGGGAAAAAGGCAATCCAAAACTCTTTGACCAGTCAGCAGCGGACAATCATCACCACCATCACCACAACCACCATAATCCCCACAATCAGCAGCAGCAGCAGCAGCAGCAGCAGCAGCAGCAGCACCTGGACTGTGGGAAAAAGGCAATCCAAAACTCTTTGACCAGTCAGCAGCGGACAATCATCACCACCATCACCACAACCACCATAATCACCACAATCAGCAGCAGCAGCAGCAGCAGCAGCAGCAGCAGCAGCACCTGGACTGTGGGAAAAAGGCAATCCAAAACTCTTTGACCAGTCAGCAGCGGACAATCATCACCACCATCACCACAACCACCATAATCCTCACAATCAGCAGCAGCAGCAGCAGCAGCAGCAGCAGCAGCAGCAGCACCTGGACTGTGGGAAAAAGGCAATCCAAAACTCTTTGACCAGTCAGCAGCGGACAATCATCACCACCATCACCACAACCACCATAATCCCCACAATCAGCAGCAGCAGCAGCAGCAGCAGCAGCAGCAGCAGCAGCAGCAGCA
>NW_013541498.1:0-5810 GCF_000499545.2 Eimeria tenella
TAGCTAGCTAGCTAGCTAGCTAGCTGTAGCTTGGCTAGTGAGCTTTGTATCTGCTGCTGCTGCACCTGCTGCTGCTGTTGCTGCTGCTGCTGCTTTGCATGCAGACCTGGAGCAGCTGCTGCAGGTCTGCGCAGCGCTGCAGCAGAGCTGGGGGCCCTCGTTGCTCGGCGCCTACCAGCTGCAGCACGTAAGCAACTAGCTGTTGGCTAGCTAGCTAGCTAGCTAGCTGCTCAGCTGACTGGCTAGCTAGCTGGCTAGCTAGCTACCTCCTGGCTAGCTACTGCTAGCCATCTGTGGGTCTTTCAGCCTTTGGGGGGCCCTCAGAAACGTTTGAGAGCTGCGGAGATTGCTTCGGAAGCTGCTGCTGCTGCTGCTGCTGCTACGTTTGCTGCTGTTACTGCTTTATCTGCTGCTGCTGCTGCTGTCCTTACTGTTGCTATCGCCGCTGCTGTTGCTGCTGCTATTGCTGCCATGTTTACTTTTCTCGGCGTTTTTGCTGCTGCGGGTATCGTTTCAAGGGGATTTCTTTGCTACGTTTGGGTTTGCGTCTGTGCTGCTGCTGCTGCTGCTGCTGCAGCACGTGATGCGGCTAGCTGCTGGCTGCCAGCCCGAAGCCCTGGGGGCCAAGGAAGGCCCCCAAAGGGCCCACAAGGGAAAGGGGGCCCCCTGTGAGCTGCGGCTGTGTCATGTGCCGAAGCTGCTGGCGCTGTTTGGCAGCAGCAGCAGCAGCAGCAGCAGCAGCAGCGGCGGTGGCAGCAGCGAGCTGCTGCGCCCCGCGGAGCCAAGCCTCCCCTGGGCTGCTGCTGTGCTTCCTGCTGCTGAGGGCGCTTCGGCTGCGTCTGCTTCTGCTGCTGCTGCTGCTGCACTGTCTGTGCCGCTGCGGGTGCTGCTGCCGGCCCTATGGCGGCTGCAGCTGCAGCCGCGAGACTTGCTGCTGCTGCTGTCGCCTCTTGCTGCTATGCCGGACCTCAAAGAAATAGCAGCAGCAGCAAAAGAAACCAAACCCTACTCAAGACTCGCGCTGCTGCCTGCTGCTGTTGCTCGTGCTGCACTAGAAGCGCCGGCGGTGGCCAGGGAGGGGCCCCAGTACGTCCACAGCAGCAGCGGCAGCAGCAGCCGCAGCCACAGCAGCAACAGCAGCAGCAGCAGCTGCAGCTCGTTTGTCCCCTTTTGTGTCTCCTCCTTTGGGCTCTTTTCTCATTTTTGTCTTTTGTCTTTTGTCTTTTTATCTCCAGTCATCAGGCTTCCTGCAGCATGTGGCTCCATGTCTCCCGCTGCTGCTTCTGCTGCTGCTGCTGCTGCTGCTGCAGGCACATAAGCCCTTTGCTGCGGCTGGTGAAGGCCCTCGATCTGGACCCTGAGGTGTACGTACAGCCCCTGCTAACTGCTTCGCAACTTTCTCCTCTCAATTCTTTTTCTTTTAAGGTCAGTTGGGGGCCCCTTTAACAAAATAAACCCAAAAGGGCCCCCAGGGGGTTTTTGGGGGCCCCCAGGGGCTTTCGTGGGCCCCCAAAGACTCCTGGGGGCCCCCTAGGGGCCGTTGGGGGCCCCCTAGGGGCCATTGGGGGCCCCATAGGGGCACTTGGGGGCTCCTAGGGGGCCCGTGGGGGCCCCCGGGGGGTCTTTTAGGGTCTTTTGGGGGCCTTTTAGGGCCCCCGGGAGATCTTTAGGGGCCCCCTGGGGTCTTTGGGAGTCCCCCGGGGCTTGTGGGGGCCCCCCGGGGGCCCCAGGGAGCCTTTGGGGGCCCCTAGGGGGCCCCAGGGGGTTCAGCGAGGGTAATGTGTAGCGGGGGTTTGAAGAGCCTCCTTGTGGGGCCCCAGGGGGCCCCCCTAGGGGTTATTTAGGGGCCCCCCTTTTCTGTGCCCTGGGGGCCCCCCTTTGGGTCCAAAAAGGGGCCCCCTGGGGGCCCTTTCTGTGTCTTGGAGGCCCCTCTGGGTCTCTTTTGGGGGCCCCTTTTGCTGCAGGGGGGGCCCTGTAGATGGGGGACCCCCTGTGCTTCTTGGGGGCCCCTTCTAGTACCCTGGGAGGCCCCTGGGGGCCCTTGCATCTTGCTGTTTTAGCTGCTGTGTACCTTTGCCCACGGTAGCAGCAGCAATGACGACAGCAGCAGCAGCAGCAGCAGCAGCAGCAGTCTGCTTGTGTTGCTGCAGGACGCGAAGAGTCTTTTTGCTGCTTTGCTCGAATGCCGCCCCCAAAGTGGCCACCAGGCCCCTCTCCAGAGACTCATTTCCTGGTCAGTGCTGCTGCTGCTGCTGCTGCTGCTGTTGCTGCTGGTGCTGCTGCTGCTGCAGGTGCTGTGTTGCTCGTGGTGCTGCTGCTGCTACTGGTGTGTAAGGCGTTTTTTGACTCTGTTTCCCTACCGTGGGGACCCAAACCCTAAACCCTAAACCCTAAACCCTAAGCCGTGGTTTGCTTCTGCGGTTTGACTCTTCGCAGGCTCAGCAGCAGCCTTGCTGCCTCTTCGTGTCTCCCTGCTGCTGCTGCTGCTGCACTTGCTGCTGCGCTGCGCTGCTGCAGCGGGCTGGGGGTGGCTTCCCCACAGCTGAGTGCCCTTTGCTGCAGTTTGCTGCAGCAGTGGCAGCAGCAAAAGTATGTGGCCCTCGGGGGACCCCCGGGGGCCTCTGGGGAAGCTTCCCAGCAGCAGCAGCAGCAGCAGCAGCAGCAAACCCTTGAAAGAGTCCTTGATGACGAGACGGAGGTTTCTTTGCTGCACTGTCTTCTCACGGAAGAATACTTTTCTGAGACGTAAACCCTAAACCCTAAACCCTAAACGTTATACCCGAAACCTTAAGCGCTAAAGCCTAAACCCTAGCTCGCTCTGTTTTGCACTTTGTGTGTCCTTCTTTCTTCATCTCATCTGTCTCTTCACCTTCGTGGTGCTGCTGTTTTTTGCTGCTGCTGCTGCTGCTGTTGCTGTGTGCTGCAGCGTCAGATCTTGTTTCTGGCGATGCGTGCAGCACATAAGAGACAGTAAAACCCTTAAGTCTTAAGTGCACTTTTAGGGTTTAGGGTTTTAAAGCTAGGGTTTAGGGTTTACGCGCCACCTAAGCCTGCCCCAGGAGCAGCAGCAGCAGAAGCAGCACCTGCAGCAGCAGCACCTGCAGCAGCAGCAGCACCAGCAGCAGCACCAGCAGCAACAGCAACAGCAGCAGCAGCAGCAGCAGCAGCACAGGCAGCAGCAACAGCAGCAGCAGCAGCAGCAGGGTTTGCTGCTGTTTGTGTCTCAGGTACCCTTGCAGCAAGGGTTAGGGGGGCCCCCCCACCTGTTGCTGCCAATTCTTTTGCTGAACTCTATGAAGCATTTTTGGCGCTGCAGCTGCTGGGGGGACCCCAGGGGGGCCCCCAGGCCCCAGGGGGGCCCCCCAGGGCCCGGGGGGCCCCTGTACCCTCTTGGGGGCCCTCCGTGGGGGCCCTTGTGGCTTTCTGTGAAAGTGACAGCCCCAAAGCCTGCTGGTGGGGCTGCATGCGTTTGCTGCTGCTGTTTGCTGCTGCTGTTTGCTGCTTCTGTTTGTTGCTGCCGTTTGTTGCTGCTCTCTGTAGCTGCTGTTTGCTGCTGTTGTTTGTTCTTGTTGTTTGTTGCTGCTGCTTTTTGCTGCTGTTTGGCGCTGCCGCTTGGTGTTGCTGCTTGTGCTGTCGTCAGTGCTGCTGCTGCTGCTGTTTGCTGCTGCTGCAGAACACTCTGCTGCGCGCTGCGTGTGCGTCTGCTGCAGGCTGCAGCAGCAGCGGCTGCTGCTGCTGCAGTTCGTCTCCTCCAGTCTTTGCCCGCAGATACAAGAGGCCCTTCGTGCTGCTGATTTGCCGGCGCTGCAGCCATTAATAACAAGCTGCGGCTTTTGCCATTTTGCTGCTGCAGCAAAGCCAGGTCAGCAGCAGCACCAGCAGCAGCAACAGCAGCAGCAGCAGCAGTAGAAGCAGTAGCAGCAGCAGCTACTGGCGGGCAACAGCATCCCGGTGCCCCGCACAGGGTGGTCGGTTGTGCGTACAAGTATGTAAATGCAGCCGGTGCTGCTGCTGCTGTTGCTGCTGCTGCTGTTGCTGCTGCTGCTGCAGTGGTGAATCAAACGGCTCCCCCTGTGGCTGGACTGGCCTTTTTGTGTGTGCCCGAGGAGGAGGCAGCAGCAGGAACAGCAGCAGAAGCAGCAGCAACAGCAGCTCAGAGCGGCTCCTTGCAGCAGCAGCTGCTGCAGTGCCGCGGGCGCAGCAGGCTGCTGCTGCGCCTGCTGCAGCAAACCGGTTGGGCTACAGTTCCCATCTCTTTAAAGCAGGTAATAAGGAGGTTTTTAGCAGCAGCAGCAGCAGCAGCAACAGCAGTTGCTCAGCAACAAATTAAAAGGAACTTACGGGCAGTGGCAGCTGCGCGACCACAGACACAGTGATGACTTTGCCTGCGGTTGCTGCTGCTGCTGCCTTTGCTGCTGCTGCTGTTGCTTTTGCTGCTGCTGCTGCTGCTGCGTTCAGTGGAAGCAGCTGCCCACTGTAGAGCTGAGGGCCTCTTACCTGAGGGCGCTCACAACAGCCGATGGCCCATAAGGCAGCAGCAGCACTTTGCTGCTGCTGCTGCTGCTGCTGCTGCTGTCGCCTTTGCTGCAGCAAGGGGGCTCCTGGCAGCTAGGGAGGCTGTACTTCTTTGAGGCCTCTGAGGCAGCAAAAACAATTTAAACTGCTTTTCATTCGCAGCAGTAGCTGCTGCTGCTGCTGCTGCTGCTGCAGCTGTTGCAGCAGCTGCTGCTGCAGCTGCTGCAGCTGCTGCGGTGACTGCGACTACTGCAGCTGCTGCAGCTGCTGCAGCTGCTGCGGTGACTGCGACTACTGCAGCTGCTGCGGTTACTGCGGCTACGGCTGCTTCTGCTGCGGCTGTTGCTGCTGCTGCTGCTGCTCCGCAGCAGCAGCAGCAGTCGCCCTTCTCTCTTTCTGTTTCAAGAATTGGATTTAATTTCAAAGTTCTCAAAAATGAGATAACGAAAATTTGAATTCTGCAAATATTCCAAATAAGAAAATATTGTTTTTGAAAAATTATTAAAAGTATATTCAAAATATATTTATTATTTAAAACATTTAAAGTATACTTGTTTATTTAAAATGTATTTAAAATATATTTATTCAAAATATATTTATTTGGGTTTATTGCGCACTTGTGGAAGCAGCAAAAGTGCTGCATTTGTTTAAAACAAATGCAGCACTTTTCATGAAAATAAACATCAGAATGCAGAATGCCATATATTATCAGTTGCCAACTAGAATTTTATTTGTCTTCTAAAACAGAATTTAATTTCATTTTTAACCATTTTTTTAATTTATAGTTGATTTTTATTAATGTTATTTATTAATTTAAAGTTTTAATAATTAAATTCTTTTAATAATTATTAATTCCCTTTAATAATAATTAATTTCCTCCGCTAATAATCTATGGCTAATTTGAATTAACTGAGAATGGGTTTGAAGGTATTTATTCTTTTCTTTCAAAAGATAAAGATATAAATATATTTAAATCTTTTAACTAGAAAATGTATTTAAATCTGCTGAGTAAGCAGGGATTTAAAGATATTTGAGAAATATAAATATAGGAAGAATTTAAATATATTTATGAGAAACATAAATATATTTAAATCTTTCAAGTGGGAAAGGATTTAAATATATTTATAAGAAATATTAACATATTTATATCTTTTAAGTGAGAGAAGATTTAAATATATTCATATTCTTATTTCTAAAAGAGTATAAATATATTCTGGAATAAACATTGTGTGTACAGTCCGCAACAGGAAGTCAGTGGGACTTGAGTTTTCCAACATCTTCCGCTCCCTTTTCCA
>NW_013541498.1:5910-10910 GCF_000499545.2 Eimeria tenella
GCAGCAGCAGCAGCAGCGCGCTCCGGCAAGCTTCAGGAGGGCCGAGGGAAAACAGCGTTTGTGTCTGCAGTGTACGTACAACCCCGCACTGCAGCAGCAGCAGGACAGCCCCTCCACAGCAGCAACAGCAGCAGCGGCAGCGGCAGCAGCAGCAGCAGCAGCAGCAGCAAATGTGTGTGTGCGCTCAGGCTGCGCCGTTTATGGCCCGGCAGCGGGCGCAGTACGAGCAGCTGCTGAAGCGGCTGGAAGCAGAGCGGCAGCAGCAGCAGCAGCAGCGGCAGAAGCAGCACGCGCGGGAGCTGCAGCTACACCAGGAGAAGCTGCAGCTGCAGCAGCAGCAGCACGAGCTGCAGCAGCAGCAGCAGGAGCTGCAGCAGAAGCAGCAGGAGCTGCTGCTGGTGGAGCGGAAGTTCAGCGAGCAGCGGGAGAGCATCGAGCGGCGGCTGGCGGCGGAGCAGCAGGAGCTGCAGCAGCAGCAGCAGCTGCTGCAGCAGCAGCAGCAAGACTTCGCCCACAAAAAGGAAAACTGGTGCGCAGCAGCAGAACAAAATCGCAGAGAAGCTCATAAGGCTCAAGAGGCTCTTCGAAAAGAACAAAAAGAAAATGAACAAAAAAGAAGACAGTTGGATGAGAAGCAGCTGCAGCTCATTCAAAAACAGGAGGCCCTTGACGTGAGCTGCTTCTGCTGCTGCTGCTGCTGCTGCGGCTGCTGCTGTGGGTGGTGCTGCGGCTGCTGCTGTGGGTGGTGCTGCGGCTGCTGCTGTGGCTGCTGCTGTGGGTGGTGTTTTGGCTGGTGCTGCTGTGGCTGCTGCTGCGGCTGCTGTGGGTGCTGCTGCTGCGGCTCCTGCTGCGGGTCTCGCAGGAGATCGGCTGGATAGATTTGCTGCTGAGGGCGTCACGGGGGCTGCTGCTGCAGGCGCTCCTGCCGCACTTTTCGCTGCTGCTGCTGCTGTTGCTGCTGCAGTGTAGTGTTCATTTTGGGTGTATGTACACCTCAGGCTGACCGCTACCAGCTAAATGAAGAGAAGCTGCAGCTGCAGGAGCAGCAGTTTTCTTTGGACGCGACAATGCAGCAGCTGCGCGCAGAGACGCAGGAGCTGGAGCAGCAGCAGCAGCAGCTGCAGCAGCGGGAGCAGCAGCTGATGCAGCGAGAGCTCGAACTACAGCAGCAAGAAGCAGAGACAAACAACCTCCGGGCGCAGCTGCAGCAGCAAGAGGCGAGGCTCCAGGCGAGAGAAGACAGCCTGCGGCGGCAGCAGCAGCAGCAGCAGCAGCAAGAAGCAGAGCTGCAGCAGCAGCAGCAGCAGCTGGAGCAGCGAGAGGCCGAGCTGCAGCAGCAGCAAGATCAGTTCCAAAGGCAACAGGAATTACAACAGCAAGAACTGCAACAGCAGTATGCGAATCTGGAGCACGAGCAGCAGATGCTGCAGCAGGAGCAGCAGCTGCTGCAGCAGCAGCAGCAGCAGCTGCAGCATGAACAGCAGCAGCTGCAGCAGGAGCAGCAGCAGCTGCAGCAGCAGCAGCAGCTGCTGCAGCAGCAGCAGGAAGGTGTCAAGACCAAACAGCAGGAGCTGACGAGGGCTTTGGAGGAGGCTGCAGCAAGACAGGTGCCACCGATTCTCCCGCTGTTGCTGCTGCTGCTGCCGCTTACAGTCTTGCAGCAAACTCTGCAAGGCAGCTTCTGTTTGTTTGCAACTGGCTTGCTGCTGCCGTCGCTGCTGCTGCTGCTGTGCTGCAGAGAGAGGCGGAAGCAGCGAAGAGAGAGTGCAGCGCTGAGCAGCAGCAGCTGCAGCAGCAGCGCGAGGAGCTGCAGCAGCGTGAGCGTGAGGTGGAGGCGAAGGAGCAGCAGCTGCAGCAGCAGCAGGAGGAGGTGGAGCGGCAGCAGCAGCAGCTGTTGCTGCAGCAGCAGCAGGCGCAGCAGCAGCTGGAGGAGGAGCTGGCGGAGCGTCGGGAAGCGCTGGAGAAGGCGTTTGCAGAGCGGCAGCAGCAGCTGGAGGAGGAGCAGCAGCAGCAGCTGCTGCAGCAGCAGCAGCAGCTGTTCGCGGAGCTGCAGGAGGAGCGTCAGGCTTTGCAGCAGCAGCTGGACAGCCAGCTGCAGCGGCTGCAGGAGCAGCAGGAGGCCGCAGGGCGGGAGCGGCAGGAGCTGCAGCAGCAGCGGGTGCAGCAGGCGCTGAAGCAGCAGGAGCTGCAGCAGCAGCAGCAGGAGCTGCAGCAGGCGGCGGAGCGGCTGCAGCAAGAGGAGCGGGAGCTGGCAGCAGCGCAGCAGCAGCTGGCAGCGCAGCGGGAGGAGCTGGAGCAGCTGGAGCAGCAGGCGCAGCAGGAACTGCAGCAGGGGCAGCAGCAGCAGCAGGAAGCCCTGGAGGCGCTGCAGCGGCTGCAGCAAACCGAAGAAGACATCAGCAGCCAGCAGCTGCAGCTGCAAATGGCGCAGCAATCTCTTCTTGCTGACAGAGAAGCTTTTACTCACGAAGCACTTCGTGCTGCTGAGGGCCGCAGGGCCCGCGAGCGGCAGCTGCAGCAGCGGGAGGAGCTGCTGCAGCGGCAGCAGCAGCAGCTGCGCGCCGAGAAAGCTGCTGTCGAGACGCTGCAGCGCATCACCCAGCTCAGGGCCGGAGAAGCAGCAGCAAAAATGAAACGCCTGCCGCTTTCCGCCGACATTGCTGCTGCTGCTGCTCCCCCTCCTGCTGCTGCTGCTGCGCCGCCGCCGCCGCCGCTGCAGCAAGCCGCAGCAGCAGCGGCGGAAACCAGCAGCAAGGCCAGCAAGGGCGCCCACGGCAACCCGCCGAGGGGCAGCAGCAGCAGCAGCGGCAGCAGCAGCACCCGCAGCGGATCCGTGGGCGGCAGCAGCAGCAGGCGCGGCAGCAGCGCCGAGGCCCGCGCACGACGAATTGCTGCCGCTGCTGCTGCTGCTGGCACTGCAACAAACCCCACAGCAGGAACTGCGCCCGTCTCGGGTACGCCTCAAGGCCTGCTGCTGCTGCTGCTGCCGCTGCTGCAGCAGCAGCAGCAACACCGCGCAACAGCAGCAAAAACAGACCGCACTATGCTTCTTTCCAGTGACACATAGGCATCATGCTGCTGCTGCTACTGCTGCTACTGTTCCTGCCGCTGCTGCTGCTAATGTGGATGTTTTTGCCGCCTGCCCATTGTGCATGCTTGTAGCGTCTTCTGCCGCGCAGCAGCGAAGGGCAGCAGCAGCAGCAGCAGGTGCAGCAGGAGCAGCAGGAGCAGCAGGAGACCATGCATCTCTTCCGGCAAGTGACAGCAGCAGCTCAGGGGCGAGAGGCCGCGGGCTGCATTCTGCTGCAGGAGTTGTAGCAGCCCGACCAGCCCCGAATAGCAGCAGCAGCAGCAGCAGCAGCAGCAGCAGCAAAGCGCCCTTCGTGCACCACTCGCCCTTCCTAGACGAGTGGCCTTTAGAAGACCTCGACGCAGCAACAGGTGCTTTGCGCGAGGCGGCTTCCGGAGCAGCAGCAACAGCAGCAGCAGCAACAACAGCAGCAACAACAGCAGCAGCAACAGCAGCTGGGTCCCCCATATCCGGCGGCATCAGCCCGGCAGACACTTCACCCCCTTCCCGTGCCGCAGCAGCAAACGGTAAGGTTTCTAGTTTTGTTGCTGCTGCAGCTGCCGCTGCCGCTGCTGCTACAGCAGCAACAGCAACAGCCACAGCAACAGCAGCAACAGCAGCAGCAGCAACAGTCTGCCTCAGTTATTCCCACATGCCCTGTTTCTTGTGAAGCTGTCCTTGATGCTGTCTCTATGAGTGTCTAGGCAACAAATATGTGTCCACCTCTGCTGCTGCTGCTGCCGCTGCTGCTGGTGCCGCTGCTGCTGTTGATGCTGCTGCTGCTGCTGCTGTTGCTGCTGCTGCTGCTACAGGCGGACCCGTAAGGAATGTCGCTGCAGTTGGAGCCACAGGGAGAACTCTGGGGGCCCCTCAAAGCGCCCTCAGCCTGCCGCGGCCGTCAGCGTCTTTGCTGCAGCAGCAGCAGCAGCAGCAGCTGTACAGGCCCAACTCGAGCTCGCTGTCCCTTGCAGAGCGCCAAAGGCAGCAGCAGCAGCAGCAGCAGCAGCAAGACCGCAGCGGGGGGCTCCTAGGGGATCGGCTGTCGGCTGCTTCTGGAAGCAGCAGAACTCAAAACCGGCTGACTACAGGCGAGAGCCTGCTGCTGCGGCAGCAGCAGCAGCAGCAGCTGCAGCCCAAATCAGCTGGCAGCAGCAGGAGCCTCTCAAGTGTGTCTTCTAGTCTTCGGGGCCTCGTGCTGCAGCAGGAAGGCAGCAGCAGGCTGCAGCCGTCAGCAGCAGCAGCAGCAGCAAACGCTGCAGCAGCGTCTCCCGCGCCTTCTATCCAGCAGCGCCTCGGCAGCGGCACTTCTCTGCTGCCAGGAGGGGACTGCCGCAGCAACAACAACAGCAGCAGCAGCAGCAGCAACGGGGCTGCTGGCAGCCTCGCGGCTCTCACGGAGAAGCGCAGGCAGCAGCAGCAGCAGCTGCACCACTCTATCTGCCGCGAGCCACCGCAGCTAAGCAGCCGCACTTCATCTTCGCAGCAGCAGCAGCAGCAGCAGCAGCAGCAGCGGCAGCAGGCGCTGGGTTCCCTCCGTGCTGCAGCTGCTGCTGCTGCAGGCGTAGGCAGCAGCAGCAGCAGCAGCAGCAGCAGCACCGCGGACGCCGCCCACGGGCGGGCCTCTGGCCTTTCTGTCATATCGCATTTATCTGCATTTGAGTTTTCAGACTACAGGGGTCCCCTGGGGGCCCCCCTGGGGGGCCCCCCTGGGGGGCCCCTGGGGGGCCCCCCGGGGGGCCCCCTGAGTCTCGAGGGGGCAGCTGAAGAATTTGCTGCTGCTGACTTTGAGGGTTTAGGGACTTCAGGGAGGCCCTCGTGATGCAGCAGCAGCAGCAGCTCTTCTAGTTTGTCTGTCATTCAGTCTATTTAAAATTGATTAATTAATTAATTAATTAATTGTCTTTTTGTCTGCTGCTGGCCTTCATCTCCC
>NW_013541498.1:19938-23229 GCF_000499545.2 Eimeria tenella
ATAAATGAAAAAAATAAAAAGCAAAAATTCAAAAATAAATTAAAATCCGAAAAAGAATTTAAGTGAAAAAATAAAAACAATTAAACAAAAAACAAAAATTTCAAAACAAACAAAATCCATTTGCTGCTGCATCTATTTGCTGCTGCATCTGTTTGCTGCTGACTCAATTTCCTGCTGCAACATGCATTTGCTGCTGCATCTATTTGCTGCTGCATCTATTTGCTGTTGCCGCATCTATTTGCTGTTGCATCCATTTGCTGCTGCATCCATTTGCTGCTGCATCCATTTGCTGCTGCATCCATTTGCTGCTGCATCCATTTGCTGCCAAGCCCATTTGCTGCTGCATCGATTAGTTGCTAAATCCATTTGCTGCCGATTATATTAGCAGCTTTTCTGCTGCATCTATTTGCTGCTGCTGCATCTATTTGCTGCTGCATTTATTTGCTGCTGCTGCGTCTATTTGCTGCTGCATGTTTTTTCAGATTAGAAAAATGCTGCAGCAAGAGTGCAGCAAAGGCAGCGAAGGACTTGTCCTCAAAGAGCCGCTCTCCTTCTATAGACTCGACTCGCGGCAAGTTGCTTCCTGCTGCTGCTGCTGTTGCTGCTGCTGTTGCTGCTGCTGCTGCTGATTGTGCTGCTGTTGGTGGTCCTGATTGTGTTGATGATGGTGATGGTGTGGTGCGCGTTTTCTGCCGCATACGTTGCTGCTGCTGCTGCAAGCAACTGCTGCTGCTGCTGCTGCAAGTTGCTGCTGCTGCAAGTGGCTGGAGCTGCTGCTGCTGCTGCTTCTGCTGCTGCTGCAGCAACAGCGGGTGGCACAAGCTGAAGCCGCAGCTGGGCCAAATCGGAGACACTTTAGACTTAATAGCAATTGGGGCTTTTTTTTCTTCTACTTCAGCAAGGCGGCAGGTGGTGGGCCACAAACCCTAAACCCTAAACCCTAAACCCTAAACCCTAAACCCTAAACTCTAGACCATAAGCAGGGCAGCTTGTGGCCTGGAATCTGGTGGTAACGGGAAGTAGGAGCTGCAGCCTCCAGCCCTAAACCCCAAACCCTAAGCCCTAAACCCTAAACCATCGGCAGTCAGTCTTGGCAGTCAAGAGAAAGGGGAGTGACCACGCAAACCCCCAACCCTAAACCCTAAACCCTAAACCCTAAACCCTCAGGACAGAGCAGCGCAGCAAAGAACTTACTGGGCACAGGCAGTAGCAGCAAAAGGCCCTTCGCTTTTCCTCTCTTGAGGGCTGGAGCAGCAGAAGGTCACTCGAGAACTGCTGCAAAAAGAGCAGCAGCAGCAGCAGCAGCAGCAGCCGCAACAACAAACACAGCATCACCAGCAGCACCAGTAGTACCAGCAACAGCAGCAGCAACAGCAGCAGCTGCTGCTGCTGCTGCCGCTGATTCTGCTGAAGTGCAGCAGGGGAACAGGCAAGAGCTGCAGCAGGTTCAAGTGCTGCTGCAGCGCTGCGGTGTATGTACACCTCAGGACTCCAGGGACCCTCTGGCTCACTGCACTCATTTGCTGCTGGGGGTTTTAAACCCCACAGACCCAAACAAAGTTCTCTCTGTCTGCAGGGTTAGTTGCTGCTGCTGCTGCTGATGATGATGATCCCGATGCTGCTGCTGATGCTGGTGCTGCTGCTGGTGCTGCTCGTGCTCCTGCTCTAGGTGCTCTTGCTGCAACAGCAGCAGCAGCTGCTGTTGCAGCAAGAGCAGCAGCAGCAACTGCTGCTGCTGCATGGGGCCTCCTATGTCTTGCTGCTGCAGATTCGAGCGCCTCTTTATCACGTGGCTCTAGCAGCGCTGCGGGCTGCTGCTCTTGCTGCTGCTGCTGCTGCTGCTGCAGGTAGGAGGCCTCTCGGACTTGCAGCTGCTTGAGCTGAGGACACAGATGGGGCCTCACGCAGTGCGGGTTCCCCCCGGTGCTGCTGCTGCTGCTGCTGCTGCTCCTTGGCTCTCAGAGAGCCGCAGCTTATCCACGAGGCACGCCGAACGCTGCTGCTGCTGCCGCTGCTGCTGCTGTTGGTGCCGCTGCTATTGCTGTCGTTGCTGCTGCTGTTACTGCTGCTGTTACTGCTGCTGTTGCTGCTGCTGAGCTGCTGAGCTACAGCAGCTGCTGCTGTTGCTGCTGCTGCCGCCTCTACAAAGCTTGCCGTATTCCTGTCTTTTCTGTCTCTCGCGGCTGCTGCTTCGCCTGTTTCTGCTAGTACTGCTGCTGCTGCTGTTGCTGCTACACCGCCACCGCTGCTGCGCGCACGAGACGTCTTGATGCTGCCGCTGCTGCTGCTGCTGCTGCTGCTGCTGCTGCTGCTGCAGGGTGGACGTAACGTGGCCCGTGCATGTGAGTTGGGTGGTCTCTTTAATTGCTGCTGAATTTATTGTCTCCAACGAATTTGATATTCCCTTTACCTTCCGCTTCCCGCGGCTGCTGGAGGCCCCGCGCAGAGACAAGACTCCGCGGGAGGCCACCACGCTGCAGCAGCTGCTGCAGCTGCAGCAGCAGCAGCAGCAGAAGCAGCAGCAGCAGCAGCTACCGGTGAGCCTTCCGCCTCATCTCTGCATTGTGCCTGCTGGCCTTCTCTATGAGCAGCTATTTGTGTGTGTTTGTGCAACTCACTGCTTGCGACCGCAGTTACTCTTCGTGCTGCTGCTGCTGCTGCTGCTGCTGCTGCTCATTGTGTTCATGCCTGGTGCTTTTGTTTTGTCCTGTTTCTTTCTGGCTCTGGTTTGACGCAAGGAGGGCCTCGCTGCAGGCGTGAGGCCGAGTGCTGTTGCTGCTGTTGGTGTTGTTGTTGTTGTTGCTGCTGCTGCTGCTGCTTCCCCTGTGCTGGGTGCAGCGCTATCGCCGCTGCATGAGCAGCAGTAGCACCAGCTGCCGCTGTCGTCGCAGCTGCGCTACTGCAGCAGAGTGGCGACGAATTAGCAGCAGCAGCAGCTGCTGCTGCTGCGGCAGCAGCAGCTGCTGCTGCAGCAGCAGCAGCGGCAGAACTGTCAGTTTTGTATTTGCTGCAGGGCTTGTCTGCTGGAACCGACTCGCTGTCCCCACGGGGCGCCGATTCCCCTGAGGACCTCTTGGAGGAGCCGCAGGAGCAGCAGCGGCAGCAGCAGCAGCGGCAGCAGCAGCAGCAGCAGCAGCAGCTCAGAGCTCAGGATACGAGCAGCTTCAACACTTCGGGAACAGTGGAGACAGCCGCGTGTTTAAAAGAAGATTTTGAGGAGCCCCAAGATCCGCTGCTTGCAGCTTTTTCCAAAGCCATGACACAGCAGCAGCAGCAGCATCAGCAGCAGCA
>NW_013541498.1:23329-33611 GCF_000499545.2 Eimeria tenella
AGCAAAGGAGCACTGCAGCAGCCCTGCAGCCAGAGGAACACCCTCACGCACGTGGCGGGCGGTAACTGCAGCAGCAGCAGCTCTGGCTGCAGCAGAAGCAGCAAGGACTCCAACCAGGAGGGTTCTCCACGCTGCAGGGGGAGCTGCAGGGGGAGCTGCTGCTGCTGCTGCTGCAGCAGCAGGCACGCCACGCAGTGAATCGAGCACCGGTCTGAACAAGGGAGCAGCAGCAGCAACACCAGCAGCAGCAACACCAGCAGAAGCAACACCAGCAGCAACAACACCAGCAGCAGCAGCAACAGCAGCAGGATCTGAAGGGAAAGATGATATAAAGGAGACACTAGAGCTGCTGCTCGCTGCTGCTGCGGAAATTGATGAAAGCGCAGCAACGTTGTTCAGCCTCTAGTACGGCTTTGGGTTAAAGGTTTAAAGATTAGAGCTTAGGGTTTAGGGTTTAGGGTTTATGGTTTAGGGTTTGGGGCCTAGGACTTAGTGTTTAGGGTTTAGCGTTTAGGGTTTACAGCAGGGCTGCATCAGAGCGAGGCTGGGGCGCCAGGTTATCTGTGGTGTTTCTGCTGCAGCAACACTAACTACTACTTTGAAGATAAGCAAGCAGCAGCAGCAGCAGCAACAGCAGCAGCAGCAGCACCGGCACCAGCAGGAGCAGGAGCAGCTGGAGCAGCGGCAGCAGCAGCAGCAGCAGCAGCAGCAGAAGACACTGAATTGATGTCCGATACATCCTGCCAGGCGCTTGGAGAATGGCCTGCTCCTGCAGCTGCTGCTGCCGCTGCTGCTGCAGCAGCTGCAGCACCAGTGCTGCAGCGACGTGCCACAAAAGCTCTCTATACTTTTCTGGGAGGCTGGTGAGATGCTGCAGCAGGCGGGTCTGTTGCTGCTGCTGCTGCTGCTGCTGCTGAGCAGCTGAGCTGCTGCTGATGTTGATGCTGCCGATGTTGCTGATGCTGATGCCGCCAATGCTGTTGCTGCTGCTGCTGGTGCAGCTTGACGTGCTTCTGCTTCTGCTGCTGCTGCTGTGGCTGCTATTTCTGCACTTGTGGCTGTTGTCGCTGCTGTGTGCATGCTGCTGCTGCTGCTGCTGCTGCTGTCCCACACATGGGCACTGTGCACAGCGTAGGGCTCCTGCCGCAACTGCTATTGAAATATTTTCGCTGCTTCTATGGGCTCTGCTGCAGCAGTTACTGGCATTGCTGCTGCTGCTGCTGCTGCTGCTGCTGTGCCTGCAGTCCTGCTCTCTCCCCTGCTGCTGCAACGCACATAGTAACTTCGGGGGCCCCCGTGTCTGGCCCTGCTGTTGGGGTGACCCCGGGGGCCCCCAAGAAGGGGCCCCTCGGTGGCCCCAACAGCAGCAAGCAGCAGCAGCAGAGCACAGCCGAGACTGCTGCTGCACCTGTTCTCTCTTGGGAAGCTGTGGAAGAGAAGGTCCACGCAGTTCAAGCAGCAGCAGCAACAGCTGCTGCTGCTGTTACTGCAGCTGCTGCTGCATTCACCACGCATACTAGCAGCTCCGCTGCTGCAGTCTCAGCTGCAGCAGCTGCCGCTCCTGCTGCTGCGCTCGAAACTCTTCCTTAGCTAAAGTGCTTCCTCGTGCCTACTTGCTGTTGCACTCGCAATCCACAAACTGCTGCAGCAGCAGCAACATCTGCAGCTACCGACTGTAGCAGCAGCAGCAGCAGCAACGGCTGCGACTAGTGACTGCCGCAGCAGCGGCGGCAACAGCTGTAGCTATTAACTGCAGCAGCAGCAACAGCTGCAACAAATAACTTCTCCAGCTGCTGCAGTGGCAAATGTCTCAATGCTAAAAGCTGTGTCGAAATATTTCAAAATAGCAGCAGCAAAAGTTTCCTCCGCAGTTCCTGGGGGGCCCCCAGCTGCCCTGGGGTTTTGGGGGGCCCCCACAGGGCCTCTTTTGTTAGGGGACCCCCGAGGCCCCTAGGGGCGCCTAGTAGCCCGACAGTCTCACGGAGAGTGTCCTGTGGCAGCAGCAGCGGCAGCACCAGCAGCAGCAGCAGCAGCAGCAGCAGCTGCTGCTGCTGCTGCTGCTAACAGGCCATAGGCTGGCCCCGCAGCGAAAGCACCTCAAGAGCGTCTTAGGCCCCACAGCGCAGCACACCGCAGCAGCAGGTGCAGCCGCAGCCGCTGCAGCCCGTGCAGGAGCAGCAGCTGCTGCTGCAGCGCTTGCTGCAGCTTGAGCGCTGCTGCGCTTCTGGAGCTGCGAACTGCTGCAGCAGCAACAGTGTGAGCCGGGGGGCCAGGGTGTACGTACAGCGTCAGTGGGGGGCAATGAACTCGGCTACTGCTGCTCTTGCTTCCCGCACAGTTTCTGCTGCTGCTGCTCCTGCTTCCCGCACAGTTTCTGCTGCTGCTGCTGAGGCCTGCGCCCCGCTCTCCTTCGCAGACTCCCACGCGAGGCCCACATACTCCCCGGCCTCAGCACTTAGCTGCCGCACCCACTCCACAGTTTCTTGCGCCCGCAGCCGCAGCACTTCTGCTGCATCTGCTGCTGTTTCTTTCGTGGCTCCTTTCATTATTTCCGTGCCCATCTTCATGTCCGACACAGCTTCTTCCAGCAGCGAGGGCCCCGGGGCCTCCTCTGCGGGGCCCCCGCGGGCCCCCGGGGGGACCCTCGGCGCTTCGGGGGGCCCCCCGGGGCTCCGGGGCGACTCGGGGGCCCCCGGGGAGCCCCCCGCGGTGCCACCCGCACCGTCACAAGGCTCGCCCGGGGGGCCCCCAGCTTCCTCCTGAGGGGGCCCCTCCTCAGGGGCCTCCTCTTCGGGGGCTCTTTTGGGGGCGTCCTTGGGGGCCCCCTTGGAGGGTTTAGGGGCCTCTTCAGGCTCATCTTTGAGAGCTTTAGGGGCCTCTTTGGGGGCCTCCTTGGGAACCTCCCCAGGGGCCTCTTTCGGGGCCTCTTTGGGGGCATTTTCGTGGGCCTCCTTGGGGGCTTCAGCGGCCTCTTTGTGGAACTCCTTGGGGGCCTCTTTGTGGGCCTCCTTGGGGGCCTCCTTGGGGCCTTTGTGGGCCTCTTTATGGGCCTCCTTGTGAGCCTCCTTGGGGGCGTCTTTAGGGGCCCCTTTGGGGGCCTCTTTGAGGGCCTCCTTGTGGGCCTCCTTGGGGGCCCCTTTAGGGGCCCCGTGCCCCTGAGGCTGGCCTGGCTTCGTCATTGGAGCGGAGCCTGCACACAGCGCGGCCCAAAATGGAGGCCCCTGCGGGGTGTCTGTACACCGCAGGGTGTGGGTTTGCTGCAGCAGCAGAAAGCCTGCGAAAGCAGGAGTTGCCTGCCTGAAGTGTACAGACAGCCCAGGTGGCTTCCCACGCTTCAGGGCCCTTACCTGCTCAAACAAGTCACTTTATATCTTTTTAAAACTTCAGGGAAACCTAAAGAGGCAAATGAAGGGGTCGGAGGGTCAAGTCTCGGGTGTATCGACGGCAGCTGACGGCCCGCCCGCCTCACTGAGCCTCCGCGAGCTGCGGGTGGGAAGCACCAGCAAAAAAGAAAACTAATTTGACTTCATTTATGTTTTAAATTGTCAAAAATGAAGAAATAGAATAATATAAGTGCAAGAAGGAGAGCAGAAGACGCAGTTGCATCCCCCAGGCCTCCCGCAGGTCTTCACAACATCCAGTCAACACACAGTCTTCGTCCACTCTGGGGCACTAGGGCTGTTTAAAATTACTTCTTCAGCTCTAAAATATATTTATTTTTCATTTATTTGGAAAATAACAGAATGTTTCCTTGAATTTAGGCGACTGGCATTGGTGTGGACCAATGGTCCACTGGTTACGCTTCTGGCAGCAACTGCCCAGGCAACTCTCTTGCGCCTTTAAGCTCCCTCGCCCACAATTAAAGCTTTTAAAGAGTATTTAATGGAAAATAGACGGCTTAGAGGGTATTTAAATATTTAAAAGGGTTTGTAATGCCACTCGGGTTTATTACATCTGCTGCTCACGCTTACGACTCTGAGGTGTCTGTACACCTCACGCTGTGCACACATTTTTCAAATTTCCGAAAAGAGCCAAATTCGCCTGATTTGCTCCAGCAGCTCAAATTTAGAGCCTTACGCATTAATATTTATTTAAATTAATGCAATAAAGAACAGAAAAAACGTGTTTATTTGAATTTAAATGCAATTCCACTCCGCCTGTGCAAGAGAGCCTCTTCTCTGCATAATACCACGAAGCACAGCAGCAGCTCCTGCATTCTTTTCATTGCTTCAAGTCGCTAAGCCCTAAGCCCCAAACCCTGAAACCCTAAACCCTAAATCACGCAACCCTTAAACCCCAAACCCTATACCCTGAAACCCTAAACCCTATACCCTGAAACCCAAAACCCTATACCCTGAAACCCAAAACCCCAAACCCTAAACTCTAAAAGGCTACAAAGACTCAGAAAACCAAACCCTAGACCCTAAACCCTAAACTCTAGAACCATAAACCCTAAACCCTAAACCATCAAACCCTAAATGCACTGAAGAATCTCCCCTGGGGACACTTTATGGCGTAGCGCTCTAGTGCTCCTTAATGCAGCAGCAGCAGCAGCAGCAACACAGCAGCAGCTGCAGCAGCAGCTGCAGTAGCAACAACAGCAGCTAAAGTCGCAACAACTGCAATAGCAGCAACTCAATAAAATGTCATTTCGCCCTTTATTAAGGGCGAAATGACATATTTATGTTTATTTCAACCAAACCTTTTGAAATATTTAATGAGACATCCTAATTTAATTTAATAATGATGGCAATAATAATAGTGATAATAATAATAATAATGACTGAATTAAATTGCATTTTCGAACGATTCCCTCAAACCCCTCAGCTAGCTGCAGCTAGCTGAGGGGTTATATATTGTATTCTAAAACTGTTTAGTTTTAAAAATGAAATATATTTTAATAACACTTTTGAAATATATTTACTAAAGAAATTATTTGAAGCCACAAATCAAAAATTGTTTTCGAAAAATAAAAGCAGCAAAAGGCGCAGCAGCAGTCGCTGAGGAGCGGCTGGCAGCTGTACGTACACCCCAGCTGTGCGTGCGCGAAATCTGCGCAACAGCAACAGCAACAGCAGCAGCAGCAGCAACTGCTGCTGCTGCTGCTGCTGCTTCACTGGGACTGGGCCGCCGGATTGGGCCACCCGTCTCACAGCACTGCAGGGCACGAAAGCGCCAGATCTCTCACCAGCTAGCTAGCTAGCTAGCTAGCCAGCTGCAGCTAGCTAGCCAGCTAGCTGGCCACCAACTGGCTAGCTAGCTGGCTAGCTAGCTGCAGCTAGCTGGCTGGCTAGCTGCCGGTGGAGGGATCACAAAGAACGCTGTGTTGCGCGAGGGCAAAGGTCCGTGGCTAGCTAGCTAGCTAGCTAGCCATAGCTAGCTAGCCAGCGAGCTAGCCATAGCTAGCTAGCCAGCTAGCTAGCTAAGGTCACACTGAAGTCGCTGCGTTGCCTGAAAGGCGAAGAAGGTCTGCGGGGCGGTGTGCGCTCGTGGCTCCAAGCTGCCGAGGGTTTAGGGTTTAGGGTTTAGGGCTTAGGGTTTGGGGCTGTCTAGGGGGAAATGAGTTCTGCGGTGTCGCTCCTGAGCTTGGAAACCCCCTCAGCAACAGAGTCCTTAGCAGCAACAGCTTTGTCTTTTGCTGCTGCTGCTGTGCTGCTGACAGCATCAGCAACAGTGTCTTTCATGCTGCAGGCCTTGTCGCTGATGGTCTGACCAATGGACTTCCCCTGGTCTTTGGCCCCCTCGCTTTTGTCTGCTGCAGCATCAGCAGCAGACTCGTAGGCCTCGTGGCTGCGCTGCTGCAGTCCTGCTGCTTTGTCTTTTGCTGCTTCAGCAGCAGCACCAGTTTTCTCTTTTGCTGCTGCTCCCAACTCCCCAGCTTTTTCCTTCATGTCTGCGCCTGCGCGGCAGCAAGCCTCTTTGCTGTGCTGCGCTGCAGCAACAGCAGAGTCGCGGGCCGAGGGGTCGGACATCGTCTGCTGCAGGGACAGCAGCAGCAGCAGCAGCAGCAGCAGAGGTGCAGCGCAGCAAAATCGAAGCATTACGGAAGCAGAAAAGGCACGGCAGCAACTGCTGAAAGAATTTAAACTATTTTGAATGAAAGTTTGAAATAGAAGTACTTTAAAGTTTGAAATAAAGTACTTTTTGCAAGAAGAGCTGCAGCGTGTGTGCGAACGGTGTCTGCAACTGACCAGTGGTCAAGGGCTGTTGGCAAAGCTTGACCAGTGGTCAAGAGAAGACAAGTCAAGGGTGAAGAAAGCAGCAGCAAATTCAAGTTATCTGCAAGTGTGCACTTCGAAGCTTCGAGGAAAACAAATTGTGAATTTGTTACCACGAATTTCAAAATCCGAAACCAGAAAAGAAGCAGCAGGGGAGGCGGAGAGAAGAAGCACAGCAGCTGCTGCTGCTGCTGCTGCTGCTGCTGGGCTGGCGTGGGAGCGCAGCGAGCTGTGTGTGCGCCTCCCGCGCTTGTCAGTGCCGCTCTTTTGCTTTAAATTTCTTTTTATTTTCTGCTTTTTGCCTTTTTTTAATTAATTTTGAGTTATTTTTGCCATTTCAAACGAAATTAAAGCGAAAATGAATGCTGTGCGGGCGCCGCCTTGCACGGCGGGTCACCTGTGGGCCGGTGTCTGAGACTGCAAACCAATGGTCAATGCTCCGTGCGGTGTGGCTACACCTCAATTAGAATTCATTTTCCTTCCTTTTCTTCAAAAATATCCAACATTTTAATAAAAGTTGGCTTTTAGAACGGAACAGAGCCTCGGCAGGCCGCCCCTCAGGGTCACCTCCCTCTGCGCGGACTTGCTGCAGCACCGTGGGGCCTCTAGTCTGCACAGATTGCTGCCACTCAATTAATTTTAAGTTCTCAATTATATTTTCTAATTGTCATCTATTTGAGCCCTTGGACCCTAAAAAGAAGCAAAAGAAGTGCAGCAGCACCACAGGCCCCCAAGCGCTGCAGCTGAAAGACCCCATGAGCACCGAAGGGCCCCTTGGGGGCCCCCAGGGGCCCCCTGAGGCCCCCTGGGGGCCCTTCTAAAGTCCGCTGAGGGCCCTTTGGGGGCCTCCAGGGGCCCCCGGGGGCCTCCAAAGTTGCTTTTGGGGGCCCTGCTTGGGTTTTTCTGATAAGGCCCATAGAGGCAAAGGCTAATTATGGGTTCGAGGGTCTTTTTAATCTTAAAGGCAGCTGCAGGGCAGCAGCAGCAGGTCCTGCTAGCAGCAGCGCTGCTGCTGCACAAATGCTAAGAAATGCATGCATGCAGCATTCCCCGAGGAAGTTAATTTGGGGAAAAATAATAATTCAAATACTTGGAGAAACGGGAGCAGCAGCTGGGGGTCTTTCCGCCGTTTATATATATCTGTGCATATTTAAAAGCAAGATATATAAACGTAAAATGGATTTATGATAGAATAAAATTGATTCATTTTATTCTTTTGCTGCTTCCCCCGGTGGCTGCCCGCTGCTGCTGCACACAGAGTGCTGCTGCTGCTGCTGCTTCTCTGCAGCAGCAGCAACAGCAACATCTCCGGGAGGAAGCAAATTGAATTATTTCAAATTATTGTCTTCTGTGCTGCAGCTGCCATAAGTAACAAGGGCTGAAATGCCATTCTAGCGTTTGCCGACGTATTGAATTTTCGCAAAAAAGCCTCAAAATATTTAAAATTTTAGAAAGATTTTAAAACTAAAACAAATTAGAGACCCTAAACCCCAATCGTCAAACCCTAAACACCCTTTTCTGGCCTAGAGCTAGGGTTTGGAGTAAAAAATTAGGGCTTAGGGTTTTGGTTGATCCTGCTTTTCCCAGGCAATATCGGGTCACCTGGCTGCCACTAGCTGCCCCCCGGCATCTGCGCACTAGAAATAAAATAAAAATAAATAAAATTGTTTTAAAACGAATTTATTTTATTTAATTCGTTGCATTTTTTTGCGAAGAGAGGATTGAGGGGCTGCAGGCGTTGCACACACTGCTGCACTGCCTTGCTGCGCTAGGCTATGGCTGCGGAGCTTCCAAGTATGAATTAGTTGTTTAAAGACATTTAATGAATGCAAAATAAATTTTAATTTTGATTTTGAATTTAATTTTAAGATAAATAATTACCATTATTAAGTGAAGCACTCCCGAGTGTGGCGAAGGGCGCAAGCATCGGCCGCGGTGCACCTGCGCCTCTCTGTCGGGCAAACAGCAAGACGGACTTGGTTTTGGATTCTTTTTAATTTTAGATAATAAAATATAATTTTAGAATAAAATTTAACCTAATTAATGGATTAAAGTGGCTTCAGCTTCCCCCGGACCTGTTCGTGGGGGCTGCCGGGCTGAGCGACCAGTGGACAGCATCGGAGTGGCCGGCGCGCCATTTGGCCGTGTTGAAGGGAAACTTGGGAAAATTGGTTTTAATTTTCTGCAATTTTGCATGCACAGCAATATTTTGCCCGGTTTTGGGGGGGAAGCTGCTTGGAAATCCCCGAAACCTGGGTGCTGCCGCTGCAGCAGCAGCAGGAGCAGCAGCAGGAGCGGCGATTCAGCGGCTCTGGAGGCCGCTTCTGCGGCCGCAGCCCCCCTGCTCCCCCCCTTTGCAGTTCCCTCCCACCGCCCCTCGCCAAGAGCCGCGCAGCGGCCCCCCCGGCGCCCGATCTCGCGGCTGCTTCCTCGCAGAGCCCCCCAGCAGCAGCAGCAGCAGCAGCAGGAGGAATGGAGGCGAGCTGCTGCGGCGTGAGCGAGCGGTCCGTGGGCTGCTGCTCGCTGCTGCTGTGCGTGTGCTGCCGGCGCTGCGAAGAAGTGCGCTTCAACTGGTCGCGGCGGCGGAACTCGTGGCGGCTGTCGTTCTTTTACCGCGTGATGACGTGCGTGGCGCTGCTGGGGGCGCTGCTGACGCTGCTGCTGCAGCTGCTGATCCGCAGCCTCAGCTTCTTCCGCAACTACCGCTGCGGGCAGCGCGCCGTGGGGCTCCTCAGCGTCAACTTCACCCTCACCATTTGCCTCACTGCTGCTGCGGGCCTCTTCGCAGTTCTCATGGCGCGCATTCTGGCGATGTTTGGCCGCTTTTCGGTGGCCGAGTTCGCGGGCCTGGGCCCCTGGATGCGTCGCCTGGGGTTTCTTTCCAAGTGGGGCCCCTGGGCCGTGGCCTTCATAGCGGACTGTTTGCTGCTGCTCTCTCTCGTCAACAGCATTTGGATCTTTGCTGCGCCCCACGACTGGTGCAGCAGGAGGTGGAACCAGGCCGCGGTCGTCGCCGTCGACAACTGCAGAATCTGGTACGGAGGCAACGCCGCCTGCCTCTCCACAGGTGCGCGAGGCTAGGGTTTAGGGTTTAGGGTTTAGGGTTTGGGGCGCGGTTTACCGCCTGGGGCCTCCGTGGCAGGCTTTACGGCTTCGGGCGTGTTTCCAAGGGTTTACGGCTTGGGGCGTGTTTCCAAGGGTTTGGGGTTCGGGGGATGTTTGTAAGGGATTCGGGGATATTTGTAAGGGTTTAGGGTTTGTGTTGCATTTACAAGGGTTTGAGTTGTATTTATTAGGGTTTATGTTGCATTTATAAGGGTTTGTGTTGCATTCACAAGGGTTTGTGTTGCATTTACAAGGGTTTGTGTTGCATTTACAAGGGTTTGAGTTGACGCGTAAGGGTTTGGTTTGACTTGTAAAAGTTTGGTTTGACTTGTAAGGGTTTGGTTTGACTCGGAGGGTTTAGGGTTTAGGGTTTGTGCAGAGGAGAACAACCAGAACAAGGAGTCTGGGCTGGTGACTTCGTGCAACGACGGAGTGGAGTTGATGTCTTTGAAGTTTTTGTCTTTCACTCCCAAGGAGGGCAGCGGGGGCTGTTCGTTCCAAGACATTCTGGTGTGCAGGGCGTACGCGAACTACCGCAACGGCGCACCACTGGACTGGTCCAGTGGTCCACTGGTCCAGTGCAGCGGGGACTCCGTGGAGGGCCCCGACCAGTTCCACGACAGCCTTACTGAAAAGAGTGACCTCTACCGCTACCTCATGATTTACGTTCAGGGTTGGACTGTCACTCTCATCACTGTCGTTTGCTTCTTTCTCTACACCAAAGTCAGCTCCAACTTCGACTCTCTCTTCTTCCAACCCAAAACCAAACACGCCAACATCCTCTTCAGGATCGGAGCCCCGCAAACCCCATTCGCCGGGTAATCCCAGGCCCGGGGGGACCCCCAGGGGGCCCCAGGGGGCCCCGGGGGGCCCCAGGGGGCCCCGGGGGGCCCCAGGGGGCCCCGGGGGGCCCCGGGGGGCCCCGGGGGGTCCAGGGGGCATCAGGGGCGAGGGGGCCC